>NC_135497.1:171390085-171445085 GCF_052857255.1 Amblyomma americanum | reverse complement strand
CACTGCGACTTGATACGCGGTACTGCGGTCGATGAGAGCCAACTGAAATAACTAATCGGTTGGCTCACAGCTGCAGAAGCGAGAAATGACTCGGAAAGTTGTTTTTTTTTTTGTGCGCTGTGAAATTCTCTCAGCCCTCGCACTTGGAAGCTTCGTCTGCTTCTATCGTAAGGAAATGATGGCTGAAGAAATTGGGAAGCGCCCGAAAGACTTGCCCCCAAACTGTGCCATCGAACACAAAATAAGCAACCGGGAGAGGGGGCGGCTGAAGAACGGCAGTTTAGAAATTTTATGTTTATTTTTCGTTGCTCGCGTATACGGAAGCAGCTGTCCTCATCGATTCTGATTTCGAGGCTTCTGGTTGCTTCCATTGTCTTGACCTGGGCCCAAGGCAAGGGGCGCGCCGGATAGGTCTGCCGTGACGGAGCTTGTAAACAAGGCTGTTCCTTATATAGACCGCGCAGTCTCGCATGCTATATACACTTGCCTGTTTCTGCGAGTTGCCAACTTTCTTCACCCTTTTCCTTTTTTTTTTCGCTCTGTACCGCTATCGTCAAGTCATTCCCCAGGAAATACGCGGCAAGTGATTTACTTGAAAGCACGGAAGTTGGAGCCGCCAAGTCGATCTACTTATGCAGATGGAGCCGCATAATCTACGCGGTCGTCCGGATCTGGTGACTATCTCTGGGCGCTCTTACCGCACTCCCCCCCCCCCCCGGTGCTTTTTTTGTTCTTTATTTCTTCGTCTCACGGGTCCTTACCTATCTGCATTATTACCATATTTTATCTTGACGAATCTGCTCCAAAAGAACAAAAAAGATATCGCCGAATGTACGACGTACAATTTGAGGGGCGCATTACCTCGTCGAGCTCGCTGGTGCGAAATGACTGACGCGATATTTGGTCGGCCCTGCATAGTTTTCCTTCTTTCTAGTTCTTTCTTCGCATTCCACTTTCTTGCGCATCTGCGCTTTGTACTCTCGCTTGTTAAAAAAGGCACCGGCGTGGCCTTTTTCGCTGACGCGAGTCTTTCGTGAAAAAAAAAAAGATAAAAGAAGAAACGCAGTTTAAGCTCGGCGAGTGGTCGGTGGCTTGTGGAAATGTCGAAATAGAATTTATGCTTTTTGGAGACCGCGCTGCGCAAATTAATAAAGGTGAGCAGGGAACTTTGCTTCCCACTGTGATCCGCCATACCGAAAATAGACATTAAATGAATTTTAAAATGCGGAATTAAAGATTTGGACTCTGCGTTTCTTTCAGCGGTGGCAGGCAACGCCAAGCAAATTTATCATCACCTGCAAGTTGTAATACCCGCCCGGAAGGCGCTACTAGTACGGGCTGTCGATTTTCGAAACCTAAGCGTTGCTTCAGTATCGAGTCCTGGGCACAGTTATGCAAGAGTTGAGGCCCTAGAAGAAAATAAATCACACAGAATACGCTAATTAGGGAAATTACATTTTAGGGGTAATGATACTTTAAAAGCCAGGTAATTATTAATTTCTAATCAGCGCCAACAATTCCCTAAAAAAGAAAGCGGAAGCTTGTCGTGAACATACTTTCCTTTCACGCCTAAGAACGAAGGACTGACAAAGCTGATGACCTAGTCGCCGATGAAAGATTGTGGCGAGACTTTTTTTTCCCCCTCTCTGGCTCGAAGTACAAAAGTGCAGTAAAGGTGCTTCCGACCAGCAGCGTGTCTGCTGTGTCTCAACTCATTTGCAGAAAATTTCGGCTTTATTATCAAGTTTTTGCTCTTACCCCGGGGCGCGGGAAGGTCGGGTAAGGGCGTCTGCGGCCCCCGCTGTCCTCGGCAGTGCGCCGCTTGCTCCCCGAGTGGACAATGGGCGCTTGGCCGAGGAGAGGCTTTCGCGAAGCCCCGAGCCATCCTTGTTGGGCGAGCGCAGCTCTTGCAGCCGCTCAGAGCGCGCACTCGGCGGTGGGAGCACTGAGCCTCTCTCCGGGGCCGGTGGGCGGCACGGCCGCTCCTCCCTGGGCGACGGAGGCAGCCGATAGGCGTCATTAAGGCTCCCGCGACGATTGGAAAACACCAAGAACAGAGCGCACACGCTCGCCGCCGCTGGGGGAGTTCACGGCACACCGTGTCGTCTAGCACGTCGCCGGGAAACCCAATCGACTCTTGTCTGGGCGAACAATGCGGAGATTTCGGGCAGGGAAAAACTTCTGCCCGGTGAGCTTACGCTGCCTATGTCGCTACTTAGTTGCTTAACGCTCGTATGCCTCCGGCTGCTGCCGCCGTCCGCCGCCTTTTGCTACAACGGGGCTTTGCTCTGGTGCACGGGTCCGAGGTTCCTACTCTTGGCCCGAGCCTGAGAGATGAATTCCCCTGACAAAGCGCCATGGTGTGAGCATCTGACATTGCGCCATGAACGCGTGCCGTCTGGGCGGTTGTTGTGCTCGGGCATGCAGAGTGCCACAAGTGGCCCGACGACAGTAATTTGGGCGCAGGGACGTTTGCGGACAGCCCCAAGCGAAAAGGGCAACATAACGCCAGTACTCCATAACAGCTTGCACGGGATGACTCGGACCTAGCGAGGAAACTTTTCTAGGCACTTATGAGCCTCGTGGCATGCTAGCATAACTACCGTTCTAAGCACATAACAATGGAACGATTTTTAATCCCCATAATTGCCCTCCATGCCATATCCTCGAGCGAACCCTTGCGGGAAACGTCATGAAAATAATGAGTGCGGAAAATATCATGGTATTCTCGGTAGTTTCCTATATTTGGGGAACTTCTTTCGCGCGTGGGATAGTCAATAAAATAATTAAATTTTTTGTTGAGTTCACCATCTAGAAGAATACTGCGGAAATAATTCTCTTGGTAGTCCTCCCCATAGCGAAGAGTAACAATGTTGTTGTTTGCTACCATGTTTGCATCACTTCAGGCTTCTTTGATTAAAATGCAGCTCGAAATTCAGGATGCTCCTGAAAATTAGTAGATTTAAAGAGACCGATTTTACGCATGCATGATTGCAGAATCTATAGCTTACTGCTGGCGTTGTAATGAGCTTCTTCTGAATAGAAGGAGGTGCGCTCTGCAGCAGTATTTTGCCTAATTGTACGCTTTCACCAAGATGCTTAAAAAATTAAACTTTATTTCTCCACCAACATCAGAGAACGCTCATGGAGAGCGGCGCGCTGTTGCGCTGAGCTGGTTAAGTGCAAGTGCTGTGCAAAATTTGCTTTGATGTGTGTTGGTCACTGTTGTATAAACTGACAAGTGCAAAGAAATAAATTAAACTTTGTCATAAAACTGGAAAAATTTCAGTTCTAGTCAAACGTCTTGCGTTACTACGACAGGTATAGGCTAACAAGAATAAACAGGTGGATATACCCTGCATCGGGAAAGGCAAGCATGGCATGTAAGTGTGAAATAGAAGCATGAAGTAAGGATTAAGGTCGCAAAGATGGACGCAGAAGCATGCGGAGCAGCATCCAGCCAGCCTTCAGGAGTTACGATCTCCGAGGCCGCAGTGCGATGATCCTGGTCGTTGTCCACCTGCTCGCTGAAAACGAGCCACAAAGACGGGGAGAATCAAAACACATGCTGTTTTTACAAATGAAGGAAAATCGGCATGGATTCGCAACCATTGACTGACAAGAGTTGCAAGTATTTATTAACGCGAACGCCGTTTAGGAGTCGACATCAGGTACTTCTCGTGCTCCAAATCTGCTCGTTAGAAAACGGAACAACCGGCTAAAGCTCCAAATTTGATGGATACGGGACGGCTTCTCTTTGTGACCCATAAGTTGTTTTGCGGAGGTATTAGCAAGGTGCCCCCATGCGTGGTTGTAACCGGGGTGGGCTACCGTAAACTGTGAGGCTTTAGGGGCAGGTTCATCTTGACAAACATTCGCGCTGCGCGTTTAGTGCACGAGTTTGTGGCGAGGGTTACTAAGCAAGCAGCTATGGCGACCATTGATTTGCCGAAGCCTTCTTTAGGTTCACCACCTCCTTCGCCAGCTTCATCTTTGAACCCATCGACCCCAGCACGCTCTAGAAGTAGGAGGCATATTCAAAAAGCTGTCCAGTTTCCATTGTCCATTTCGCGTCAATTTGGTTCTTTGTCCTTGCTCACTCAGATCTACCTGCTCTTTCAAGCGTCAGTGGGAGGCGACCCCGCCATTGGTTGGCTGGCGACCGCACCTCACTGTTGGCTGCCGTTATAAATCGCTATGAACACTTCGTAGTGTTGGCTGCTGTCCAGGACAGAGACATTCCCCAGCACTGCTTTTCTAAAAATCCCGACTCCTGTTGCTGAAGAAATTCAACGCTTAAGCATATCTAGCCTTGTTTTCGGGCTCAGTTGTCAAGCGGTTTGCTCATATATTAGAAATTTTTTGGTTAAGTGCTCGACAAAATCATGCTTCCTAATGAAACAATGGCTCCCTGCAGCGGACATCTTGTTGCTCTCAGTAAACAACGAAAGAGGAAGAAAAAGTGAGGAAAAACATGAAATATGGCAGCCATCAGGATTTAATATGGGTTATGGTTACATGGGCGCTATGGACTTTCCACCATGTCAGTTAATAGATCCTTGTTTTAAGGTTTAATCGCTTGTTTTTTGTTTAACTGTTAGGCGTCTGCTTAAATCGTTAAGTCAAAGGAGCACAAGCTTAAACGCAATTAACTTCCTCGCTGCATTAAGAGAAAACGCCCCAAAACAAACTCGCCCATCGGAAAATGCTACCGAGAGACCTAGAACATTCAATCTTTGTGTGTAAGACAGAAAGATGAATTCGAGAATTAGACTGACGAAACTGCCGGAACAATTCAAAGTCGGACGTGGTTCCCGTATGTATCTCGAGAGGTCACGGAGGACGTTTCTGAGCAGCCGTGCGCATTCGCAAGTGCTTGTTGGGGCACTGCCCCTGGCCATCCAATATTAAAATGGATGCCACGAGGAGATTGGCAGGATGTGGACCGTGCATGCTGCGCAAAATCCAGTCGTGTCCGGCGGCGAGCAAGCTTTTCTTCAAAGTTCAGTTCCTTTTTTCTTATTTTCAGCTGCGTGTCCTGAATGCGGAGCTTCGTGTACGATCATCATGAAGGGAGCCAGTGCGTTCGAAGAGCACGTTTTATGGACGTGGGGCAACCATAGGGCGAGTAATACATGTAAAGAATGCACTTCGAGTATTGAAAACACCCGCTTTTAGTCGCGATCAGTTTTTTTTTTTCAGAAAGTTGGTCATATTGTAAATATTCCTGTCTTCCTATATATATGTGGTCTATTTTTCTTTTCCTGCATTGGTGATGGAATGCGGATATACTGGAACGCTTTAAATTTTTATGTGCAGAATTGACTGCTGCACAGAATTTAGCCAAATCGAAAAGGGGCCACGCCAACGGCAGTGCGCAGCGTAACGTTAAGTACATCAAACGCAGCCTCAATGTAAAGGCTTTTTTTTTTCTCACAGGGCAGTTGCATTCCTTTAGTAACAAATCTTTTAATGGCTGTCTGAAGTGAGCAGTATAATCTTCGCTTCGTAATTGCGGAGTACGGGTTGAGAAAATGGGTACATCTTTTTTTTATTATTATGCAATTTCGAGTAACGGGCTGTGGAGCTCTCATGCAGCATCTATTGCTGCTATGTTCGTGATGAGTGAGCTCAGTGAATAGTGCCAACTAATCATACTCTCTGCAGAAACGCATCGTTGAGTGGGCGAGTTCTGCGCAGTTCTGGAACTGAGCGCACAAGTGGCAAGTTTTTATTGCAACTTTTTTCTTCTCGACTGTAATTACTATCCTCGTGAGTAAGCTGACGGGTTTGCAAAGTCAATGAGGCACCCTGAATGTTTGCTGGGTTTCTTTTTTTTTTTACACATGTATGTCTTGCTTCGCTCGCTCTTCAGCATAGGCTAAACGGTGCGTAGATAACACCAACTGCAATCGGGGCGGTCAGCCGTCAAAGCGGCCCGTTCAGCTTAGTGCGCTTGGCGGGGGAACATGGTGTCGGATGTGCCCGACTGTGTGCCGGAGGCTGCAGTGGCGGCTAACCGGGCCCGACTGGTCGCTGCTTCTCGTTCCGAGTTTCGCACAAAAGGACGCTAGGTTCTCCTAACGCAGTCAGCGCGACAAAAGGCCCCGTGCTCTGGTGTCTCCTGTTTCGCCGATCGTCGCAGCCGGCCCCGGAAGCCCCGGAGCTCGCCGGGGGAAACGCCCGCCACACATTTTCGCCTCCCCCCCATACCTAGTGGCACGCCATAACTCGGCCCGGCCCGCCCATCGCCTCTTCCGATACCTATTTCCTAGCAGCTTTCAGAGGACGCCTGAGTCTGCCCGTTTAAGGAAACAGCTGGCGCGACAAGACCGGGTGTTGCACGCCGCTCGGGCTTGGGCCAAAGGCAGGAAAAGCGAAACACGAGCACCAACAATCCACGCTGCCCGGAAGAAGAAAAAAAAGGGTTCGCTCTCCCTTTTTTGCCGGGCTTGTTTATTTCGTCCGCCCCCTTTGACTTGTGCCGTGTTTCTGCTCTATTATCACTCGTGGACTCGAGTTGCCAGCGCGATACACACCAGGCCACGACTGCTGCTCTTCGGGGCGCGGTGAGGAGGGCGTTTGGCGGTCCAAGTATAGCCTCGGGCTCCTCTGATTTTCTGAAAAGCAAGAAGCTCGCATTCGATCTAATGTCTACCGCAAGCCGACACTGACTTAGGCGTTTTTTTTTTTTTACTTCCCCGAATACCCTGTATGAAATGTGTCCAGAACGAGGGGCACTTTAATTGGTTTCCTTTCTTTTTCCCCTACAGGCTTGCATTTTCGAAAATAAAACGATGGAAAATGGCGCCAGTGCTGCCAACAGGTCATTTGTAAACCGAGTTCTGCTCACTGGTTTTGTCTCCCTAATCTAGTTCAGCGTCACAGCGGAAACGGAATTTAATTTTCCGCCTTTACTTTGCTTTACATTACACTTAATTAGAATGCAATGCGAAGCGTAAGGACAGCCGCGGGCAGTTTAATTTTCCTCAGCGTGCTTAAGCCCTGGCCGTTTTTTTAGCATCGAATCCCAAGGGCTAATTATTGTCTATCCGGCTCTTTTCTTTTTTCTCTCTCCCTTTAGCTTTATTAGCAATCGACGTCCACTGGCGCAAGGTGCAGGCAGTACAACAGATTCAACTCTATTCTCCTGCGCTTGGCGAAATGTGCGTAATGAATCAGCCGCGGTTTCTTTTTGCATGTTTTCCTTCTGAGGATGAATTCGCGAAATCGAATCTCATACAAGCGTCACGACCCTAGCAGGTCGCCGGAGGCGAAATGCACAAACGCCCGTGTACTGAAATTTAAGAGCGCGTTAAGGAAATTCCTGTGGCAAAAACAACCCAGCGGCCTTCACCACTGCGTGCATCTTAACTCGGTTAAAAGACGCAAAAATTTATTGTCAACCTCGCAGTCATTCGCAATCTTACCATGTTTCGACTAGCGGCGGAAACTCTTCGTGGTAGCCCAGTCGGCAATCTTCTCAAGGGCCACAACGCTCAGTGATGCGATTTTTATCCTGGCAATACATGCCCACAAGTTGGAGAAACCAAATAAATAAATGCATTTATATGCGTACCGGTATCTTGGGCAATAAGAGTAGGGCAGCCTATTTCCGTAGCAATCAAGATAATGTATTCTCAGAAGTAGCCAGTTGTAGTTAGGTGAAACGCGATCAGTTTTTTGTGCCACTGCTTTGTTCCGGATGTGTTTAAATCTTTCGCAAAATACACTCCAGGAATTATACTGTACTCGTGCCTTGCCAAGGAAACCCGAAGTATAAAGTTAGCGAAAGAGGTCTCTTTCGAGAGGTGAAGGCTGACTGCTGTGGAACAGAAATTAAAAAAATAACAACATTTTCACCCATTTCCACGTTGCTCTTCTGAACTCACGGACTTATACTTTCCGTACTTTCCGGTGCTGAGATCAATATCACAGAGCATGTTCTTTCAAAGGTAAGGGGGCCGTTAATTATAAACATGTAATATTTAATCACATTAGGCGTATTAAAGAGCACCAAGATTTTTTGCACAATATTCGCACAAGCAGCGTACATTCGCGCATTGTGAACAGCAGCAAAGTAACAGAAAAATATTTGCTTTTGCTATCATCCAATTTACGCTGCAGATTACTGCGAGAATTTAAGGCCCCCTTGGGAAACTTGCTAACCTAATTTTCCGGAGCTTTACGAAAAGCGTAGGCAGTTTTTGTTTACATAACGTTAATGCGTGCTATCATTCTTTTTATTTTTGGTGTGCGCTCTCGTGGCTTGTGTGACAATATTCAAAGCTCAATGCAACGGTTTAATGCAAATTTATTGCTCTTGTTCAACATTTCGTTATGTACGAACTTCCCTTTTCGCTTTAGTGTAATGGGTCAAGCCCAAAAGACGCCTGCTTGATTAGTAGCGACGTCGTAGTTTCTTGATTCTTGCTGATGCGCAGGGCCGTAATAGAAGAGTGCAATGTCCACAGAATGGTTTGTAATCAAATATTACGACAGGAGGCAAAAATTATGCGGTATACTTATGAATTGTAAAGTTTGAAATTAGCCCTAAAAGTAGAGAGAACACGAAACGCTGACTCGGTTGTGCCTATAGAAAAGGTACGTAGCGTTCCCACTGCTAACCGAGAAGTTATTTTCCCTCGTACCCAAGAGACACGGCCCATGGTGAAATGCGGGATGTACGGGAAAACAAATAGGGAAAGAAAGAATGTCAGTGACGGCATGAAGGCAGTCAGGGAGAATCGGGGGAAGGGTGGCGGACAAAGGCTTCCAAATCAAACTTTCTCCTTGTTGACGTAGAGCCAGCATTAGAAGGTTGTTGGCCGACTGGGGAGAGGGGGGGGAGAGGGCGTGATACCCATAGTACTGGCGGCTACTGCCACCTAACGGTAAAGCGGCTGCGAGCCGCACGCTTTTGAAGTACGAAGCCGACATAATCGGATAATATACACGAGCGCATCATTGCGAAAGCTACCGAGCATTGCATAAGGAATCGCGAATGCGCGCTTTACTTCATAATTAGAAATTAATCTAATTACGCGGCAAGCTTCACATGCCTTCTTCTCTGTCGAAACAGAAAATGGCAAGATTTGGGCCGACCGAAACAAAGAGCGCGAAAAGAAACCGCCGTAATGAACACAGAACTTCATGACGACATTGACTTCCTTGTAAACGAGGCAACATTTCATCAAAAGAAAATCTCATCGAAGCAGCTGACACTGCGAAAGCATGCAGCAGGGAGTTTTCTCGCCCAGATTTTTGTGTGTGTGTTTTTCGATGAGCTCTCACATTACGGGTTAAAAACTGTGATGTGGCGGCCACGGTGTTTTCATTCCCGAAGTGGACCGCGTGCTACTCTCGGCACGTGGCCTTTTTGGAAGTTTTACTGTGCAAGACTGGACACCTTTCCTCATAGCAGCTCGGACAAAGAGCTTATAGCTATTCGATCCACTGGGTCGAAATTCTCGACGTCCTCACTCCGATCTTAAGTCCCATAACCTTGCTACTCACTTCCGAATACCACACATCTTGTCCCTTCCCTTTTTTGTTCCCCATGGTAGAGGAGGTGAGTCTCTCCGGCCCGCGCTGACCCGACTGTGGTAATAGTTTGTAGTTTATTTTCCTCTCTTCATGTATGTTCGCCCAAATATACACAATATTTCTTCTGGGTCTTTCTTGGCCCTTTCAAATTATCATTATGATTGATTTAATCGTGCTATATTTAGTAGCGGAGCCAGAGACACCTTTATTTTTATTTTCTTCTTGCCTCATCGCCCCATAAGGGTTAATAGTACTATATTTAATGCGATAGGTGAGGCTGCCGCGTGGCCCAGTTAACATTGCGCTCTGCAGCACACCGAGTCCTTTGCGCAGCACAAGTCGGTGAAAGTGACAGAACTAGAGAGAACCCGCTAGTTCGCGCTAAAGCGCATTTGTTTCAAGTCTGCGGCCCAAAAATAAAGCCTATTAAGGGACGGGTACAGCATGAAAGGGTTAATCAGTTGGCCAATTGACCAGTCCGAGAGCTGCAGTCAGGACGCTATCCATCTTCGAGCGGGCTCTGCGTCCGAGGCTCTCTAGCTTCCCGCCGGCCTTTTGTATCGTCCTGAAAAAAAGATAAATCGAGGGCCGTGGCTTTCGCCTCGAGAATGAACAGAGCCGGGCACAATGGGCAGACGAGGCCCGTGCACCATGGCCGCGCACCGCTGCCTTCTCGAATCGATGCCGCCGGCAGCAGCCGCCACCCACTCGCGCCAGGAGCTGCCTCGATGCCCCGCGGGTGCGCCGTTAACCCTGGCTCGAAATCCGGCCCACCGACTCCGAAGCAAAGTGGTGACGTTCTGACAGCTTCCAAGGGTGGCGCTTTCTTCGTCCTAGACGCTCCGCGGCGACCTTTGCGGATGGCACCTTTAAGCGTGGCAGGCACCGGTTCGCCTCTATTATTTCCGGAAATCTCCGTACATAGGCGCCGCGTGGTGCTAAGCGGGAGTGCGATAATTGCGTATGTGCCGTGCAGCCACGGGCCATTTCTCTCCGCTGGGACTCAACGGATGGCGGGGAGCGTCGTCATTGATTTCATTTAGGCCCCAGTGCTTTGTGGTCTTTCTTTTCTCGCACAAGGGACCTACTTTCTTCTAAGTACTGTGGAGCAGTGTCTGCTTTCTGTTTTTTTTTCTTTTCGGGCGCTTTGGCTGCAATGTGGAATATGCATCCAGCTAAAAAAATTACGTGACCAGGAGGTGTAATTTATGAGCTGTTCATTTTAAAATGGCCATTTCGCGTCCATCTGGTTCTTTCAAGCGTCTGTGGAAAGCAACCCGGCCATTGGCAAGAGAGAGAGAGAGACAAAACTTTTATTCACGAGATTAATTCGCAGGAGCCGGGTGGTCGGGGCTCCTATAGTCCAGGACTCGGCTGGCGGCCGCTGACTTGCGGACTAGCTGGATGATACAGGTTTGCTGGTCCGGGTTGTCGCTTATCAGGGCCTCCAGAAGGCGATCGCAACTCACCGTTGGCAGCATATCGCAGCCAATGGCTGCCAGTGGGCAGGTCCGGTCGCCTGCTGTTGCCCAAGCGCTGCGAGGCACCTCACCGTGGCTGCATGTCGCGGTCAGCGCCAACCAGTGGTGAGGTCGGTCGCCAATCCCGCAATGCCCAGGTCGCTTCCCACAGACGATTGAAAGCCGCGTGTATATCTCAGTGACCAATGACCGATGGCAGAATGAAGTAGCAGTAGTAGTGGTTTATTAAAGCAATAGAAAAAGAAAGGAAAAGATTTTTGCTAGCCCCGGCATCTGCCTTCGATACTGAAGCACCTGAGCTGGGGCAGCGGAAATAAAGAATAGCAGGCAGAATCGAGAAATGAAATGAAAAAGGTGAGGGGACCGGAAGAGAGGAAATAGGGGGAGGTAATATATAAACTATTTACTCAATAAGAAATGTGTACAGATTGCGCGCGTGATTGTTAGAATGAAGCGAAGTGGCCATTTTAAAATGGACAGCTTAATAACATGACTTCAGGACTCTGTATGAATTAACTGCAACATATAAAATGCGTCGTCGGTCATAAAATTCGCCGATCGGCGGGAGCGAAGTGCACATCACCAGACCAGGGCCAACGTTCTTGCACAGTTTCAGTTTCGCAGCTCCCTGTACCCGCCGGTCGCTGGCGTGCCTTCCGTGGACGTCGCTGCAACTAACGGCACTGCAGTCGCTCTTTTCTACATGTCTCGCGCGTCGTCTGCAACGCCTCCGTAAAGACGGGCGGCGTCACGCCCATATCTGCAGGTAAATTAATTTTTACGGCGCGAACAAACAAGAATGTGGTCTAGTTGGTGCATGGTGAAAATACCACGCTGTTTGGAGGGCACAAGGGTCCACTAAATTAGGTTGGGATGAACGGCATGATATTAGAACAGGTACGCTTCGCCTTTTTAAGTGTTGTGTCTCATGCCATCCAAGCAGTTCAGTTTTTCACTGTGCTGTTTTTGTAGGTTAAAGCACTTAACACCATTCGCATGTAATGACAGAAATATTTCAATGTACAAGCATCGAGCTGTGCACTATCATGCCGTATGCTGATGACATGAACGTCAGGCACTGCAAACTGAATAGGAGATGAAGTAGTGTTCTTTGAGTTTCATGGTCTGTAACTTTTCTGGGACTGCTGCCTTCAGTGCCAGGACCTTGCTCTTTTTTTTTGTCCAAGCAGCAGTCGTCTTTGACGAGCAGTTTCCGACTTCGCCACCTGTTCATCAAGATGTGTCGAACACCTGCACAGATATTCAAGCCTCCTGCGTGCTTAAGTGAGGATTCTCTCAAGGTCGGCGACAGAGGCTGTAGCTTTCAACAGTTGTCGTGCAGCTTACAGCCATTCGCCACGCAGCTACCACCTTGTTGACAACAGCCGTCAGAATTACTGGACAACCTGCGGACTGCTCTCTTGAGTAGGGCAGCGTCACGCTCTCCAGGTCACCAAGCGTCAATACCGATCTCAGCCGAGCAAGAAAGCGGCTCGAACTCATTCGAATGAGTGCATACGTGCGGCTCGCTTCAAGCCGACGTAGTATACGTACTGTCAATGCTTACATCTCTGGACTTTTAAGTTTGCATGAAAGCGTACTTTTTGGGCTACTTTCGGCGGGATTCACGTTTATCGGTTTTGAGACTCGCTTCGAAAGAGAGGAAAAAGAGTCCAGGGAGGGAATCGTTCAGCGCGGAGATCCCACGAGGAATTCACACCTATTGCCCGTGAATAACGCACAGCTTCTAGTCCTTGATAATATCGTCCTCAAAATGACACTCACATGCGTTAGACGTGCCAGACAGCTGTTCTTGCAAAGCAGCATCTGCTCCCACCTATTAAAGTGGCTGTCATCTCGAGGCGGTAAGAATGATGACCGGTGGCGTCGTTTCTGTTATCACTCGTGCAGCCGAGCGCAAGGCGGGATCGCATGTGTAACACTCGCTCAAAGTCACCAAGTACACAGATTTAACCACAAAGAGGTTTTCACAACCACTACGAGCAGCACCATTCACATGAAAACCAGCTTGAAAATCCGACTAGCCTGTCGTAACCGCAGCGAGCGAAACTCCCGAGACAGAAGGCGATGTAAAAAAGCTCGACGGCAGCGCCGCAAGTTCCCGGGACCGGCACTTTAGCCACCTCCTGAGCGGACCTGCACAACTGACGCTGTCTAAGAACGTTGACCAGAGCATTTCCACTGGATGAAGAGAAATGACGTCGCCAGACCAGAAATGACGTCACTTCCTAAAAAGATATCATCAGCTGCTAATGCTATCGCATTACGAACGCATAATGTAATTAGGTCGTCCTTTGAATTTTGTTTTCCTCTAAGCATGTTTTGGTCAGCTTAAGCCTTTTCCCATCAACGAAAGCGGTGATACGGTTATCTCTACTGGAAGTTCGCATTTTTCGCTCATCGTCAATTTCAGGACTTAAGTGCGGACAACGGGGAAGAGGAGAAAGTGCTGTGCAAGTAAAAGGGCGTCAGTCGTTCTTGCATACAATTAGGCAGCACGGAAAAATGAACAGCTACAAACGATATAAATAACACACTAGTGCCGGAGAAGAGCAAGCATTCCTATTTTTTTAAACTTAGTTTCTAATTCCAAGATCAACATGAAATTCGTGAATATGTTGTGCAAGCAACCATCTACTCATTGTTAAAAAGCGTGTTTGCAGTCGTTGAGTGGCACTAATGTTATAAAAATAAATGCACAGAAAATTTATCTCAAAGATGTTAGAATACAAATACAGGGGCACAGTAGAAAGTACGAAGCACAGATACAGTACGCTTAGGTTATGTTAACCTCTCTCAACATTCTAGCATTCGATTTTTGCAAAGGATACAGCACGGAGAATGCAGTCTTCATATTATCCTCGGTAGAATGTTTACTGCTCGAGTTTTCCCTTACAGTAAGCCGTGTAACGAGACGTGAAGCTTACACCGTCCCCACAGATGACGAAGTCCTCTTCACGTGTTTTTATTTCTCATATGAAAAGCAAGAAACAAAAAAATTACTTGTGTGAAGCGCCGCTCACTGGATATTACTTCCGCGTTTTGAACTAACATAGAGACGTATACACACAGAGGAAGAGCGTTTGTTTTTGAAATAGCCTTAGGGCTGTGGCTTCGAACGCCCTTTGCAAGACCTGTAATAGACCTTCAAAGGTGCGTTCTTTTTTTCTCTCTTTTTTTTCTTTTTTTAGAGTGCTAAATTTAGTGGTGTTGTTCAACGGGAAGCCAAGCCCCTGAGGCCTCAGACCTCATCGTATCTGCTTGACAGCTGTCTGGCACGCTGCGGAAAAAGCAATTGACGGCATCCGGCTCATCGACTTCCGACTCCGAGGAGAAGTCGAAAGAGCTACTGCGGTGGTATTGGATGCGGCAACAGCGACCGCAAGGGAGATATTAGTGATGCGGTCGCTCGATTCCCTCGACGGAGCGGAAAGGAACATGCGGCACAATGGTTACTGGGCTCCAGACAAGTCAGAGAGGTCCCGGTCGGAGCTTCTCTTGCTTCGTAAATATCACTCGTCATTTAGTTACCTTTGAATCTGCCGATAGTTCGATTGCATTTAATTGGCGTAACCTTACATGCAGGCCGTTAGAGAAGAATCAGTATTAGAGAACCATTCGCTTTTTGGTTTCACTGTGCACTCACTGGTTGAGGTTTCTTCTTCTAGTCTACTTTTCATGTTACTGTTACTACAAGATCGGGTTAATTTGAAGGGATTTGTCGAAACTGGCTGGTATTCAACTATGAGAGAATTCCTCATGTACATTCCTATTCAACTATGAGAGAATTCCTCATGTACATTCGTTGATACGAACTATGTAGGAACTTCCCGACAGCATCGCGAAAAGTTTCGTCGTCAACTTGACACGAACAATTTCGCTTTTAAGCAAGGCACAATAATACAATATAACCAACTTCTCATTACAATAGTACTTTCTATATACTGTATTCGGGAAAAAGTGCCAGCTCGGAAGTTCAAATCGGCTTGAAAAATAGCAGGCCGGAACAGCGCTCAAGATATCAGCGGATTTTATTCTCAGACAGCGAGTCTTTAATCGGTAAACTAGCAGCACTGTCGCGCAGTTAAGAACAAGCATTCCACGTCAACTGTCCAATATAATTCCAGTGTCGTTGTAAGCAAGAAGCTCCAGGCTAAAGAAAAACACGCTCGAAAATGCACTGGTTTTGCAACACAGAAAACGTAATTTTACTGAAGTCTAGTGAGTGCTTTAATATATAGCACATTGAATATTCGTGCATCTCAAGTGCTGCATAAATTTCCTAGTTATTTTTTATATACAATGAAATTAAAAAAATTGGAGGCCGCTTAAGCTTCGTCTTTAAGACCGGGACGCGACAGCGTGTTGCAGCGTTGCCAAGGGATCCACGGAACGCCATTGTCCTTTCGGCGCGAGGCCTTTCCCGTTGGGCAATTTAAGGAAAAGAAATAACGCCTACTTTGGTGAGCCTCTGTGCATTCCTCGAACACACGGGCTTGACGTTCCGTCTGTTCTCCGTCAGTTAGTTACACGCAGTGACCGAACGCTCCGCGAGTTCTACCTTGAACGATTAATAACTGGACGCCCCACTCCAGTTGTAACCTACACAGTGCTGTGCGCGTGTGTGATTTAATTCCTCTAAAATGAACTAATCACGCGCACAACCTGGACACATTACTTATTGTGTAAATAGTTTGTACATATTACTTCTCCCCCTATCCTCTATTCCTGTCCCCTCACCTCTTTCATTTCATTTCTCCATTCTGCCTGCTGTCCTTCATTTCCGCTGCCCCAGCTCAGGTGCTTCAGTATCGATGGCAGATGCCGGGGCTAGCAAAAATCTTTTCCTTCCTTTTTACTATTATTTTTAATAAAACCACTACCACCACCACCGCCTGTAACACATATCTTGGTGAACACCCGAACCGCGCCGTAAGGCAATGAAAATGAAATGAAAATTGGTTTTAAGGAAAGGAAATGACGCCTGTCTCACGTTCTCGGTGGACACCCACACCGCGCCGTAAGGGAAGGAATATTTCCGATGCGCGGTAAACATTAGGTTTGCAGCTGCTTCGAAAGGGGTTGACGTCATTCGAAGCCTTCGTGTGAAGTGCAAACAGCACCCCGCCGCGGTGGCTCAGTGGTTATGGCGCTCGACTACTGATCCGGAGTTCCCGGGTTCGAACCCGACCGCGACGGCTGCGTTTTCATGGAGCAAAAACGCTAAGGCGCCCGTGTTCTGTGCGATGTCAGTGCACGTTAAAGATCCCCAGGTGGTCGAAATTATTCCGGAGCCCTCCACTACGGCACCTCTCTCTTCCTTTCTTCTTTCACTCCCTCCTTTACCCTTCCCTTACGGCGCGGTTCAGGTGTCCAACGATAAATGAGACAGATACTGCGTCATTTCCTTTCCCTCCAAAACCAATTATATAAGTGCAAACAGCATAATGTATGATAACGGCACCTGCAAACAATGCGAAGCACGTTCCTTCTCCTCGCGCGTTTCCCGGTAAAGATAATAATAATAATTGGTTTTTAAGGAAAGGAAATGGCGCAGTATCTGTCTCGTATATCGTTGGACACCTGAACCGCGCCGTAAGGGAAGGGATAAGGGAGGGAGTGAAAGAATAAAGGAAGAGGTGCCGTAGTGGACGGCTCCGGAATAATTTCGACCACCTGGGGATCTTTAACGTGCGCTGACATCGCACAGCACACGGGCGCTTTAGCGTTTTGCCTCCATAAAAACGTAGCCTCTGCGGTCGGGTTCGAACCCGGGAACTCCGGATCAGTAGCCGAGCACCCTAACCACTGAGCCACCGCGGCGGGGTACCCGGTAAAGATAACGGTTGCGTTTTCGTGTCATCGTTGTAAGCAAAAAACTCCAGGCTAAAAATTGAATTCAAACAGCATACCTCCATTGAAATCAGGCATATAGCATATAGCTCAAGTACATTTCACTTGTCTCTGGTTTCACTCTTTTTAGAGCCACGTGTGTGAATTTTCAAGTGATGTCGCAATGGCTAATTGGGTGTCGTTTTAAAGCTTCGCGGTCCCCCCATCTTCACAACGTGAATTGGAGGCACAATTTTTTTTTGTATTTCACCGGCTTCCTCCTTAGGCCGGCAAAAAGGTCTACACGTAAATGCCGCCTTATTGTAAGCATTTCAGTCTGCTGTTTTTCAATGCGATCTTCAACACTTCGGAATAGAAGCCTTTTTCTTGAATCCAGTGAAACCAAGTGTATCAAACAACGATAAAAGCAAAAAGTCTCAATGGACGCTTTATCTTTGGAGTGATAATTAGCGTAATTAGGGTTGTACTTGAAAGGGAGTTATTATTTCATGAAATGAAACGACTGGCCCTAGTTTGGCTCACTGCTAACAAGGTGATTAAGAGTTTCTGATGAGGACAAAATACAGAAGAAGGCGTTCTCAAGTTGAGGTGTAAGAAAAGCTAAATGTGCGAAATTATACGCACGCTAGAAGTAGTATCATGTACGCTTGTGGCACAGAAACCATAAAGTTATGGAATCATTGAGAGAAATAGTGGTCATGTAGTCAACACAGAAGACATTTTATGAAAGGTGAATGGCTGGGCATTTTTAAAGTAGGGTACGAGACAATATATGCTGGCGTTAGTGTGGTAACGAAAGTAAGAATTACCTGGCCTGGTTTTCGGAAAAATGCTCTTATTTTTCATTTGCCGACATTTATAATCATTGCCCACGCTTGACATCAATCATTACTGAGGTCAAGGTCACGTTGGCGTTCAAGGTGATCGTCAATGCTGCTTATCGATGCGTAAGTAATGAAATCGTCAGCTTATATTCGCACACAAGATGACATGTTATTTGGCAAGTCATTAATGTAAATAAATATGGAGCAAGAAAGTTGTGTATATATACCTCATGATATAATGTTTACGGTGAGCAGATAATTAGTTACTCTATCTCATGACTCACTGTTGCAACGGTGGCTTGCGTAGGATTTACACAGACTAGGTCTGAGAACCGGATACTTTCTAAAGAGCACGTCAAAAAATGCAACGTATTTTTTTTTGTGACCACAGGATTTATCCGCACACAGTCGAAACCAAGTCTTTTAACCTAGTGTGGGATGCCTTTCTACTCAACTTATGACTGAGGCCTTTGCGCCAGCTTTAAACACAATCCAAATTAAAAGAAATCAAACGACTACCAACGCAAACAGCGACATATATCCGGAGTGAAGTAATGTCCTTAATTCCTATCGGGAAACTTTTTACCCCGTTCTCTCGACGCCACGGCTCCTTGGTCTAATTGGTGCGTCTCTTACTATGGCCTCTTTCCAGACTTTCCTTCAGAGTGTAAGGATACCTTTTGCGAAGGCCAACGAAAACAGCGTTTCCCTTCGTTCCTCACTGCAGAGAGCCGTACCTCATTAGCAGCGCAGCGGAGAAATACTGCGCTTGGTGGCGGTACTGAGAATGCCTTCCAAGAAGAAACTTTTCCCCGTGATACATGCACGAGATGGCGTGCACCTCTCTAAAGTATACAATTAGTAATTAATTATGAGGATTCTCGTATAAATTTTGCCTCCGGGAATGTGTCCCTTTCATTAAGCAGTGAAATTGAAGGAAGTTGAAATAATTTCAATTGAAATTGAAAATCGAAGGAAAGCTGATCACTTTTCGAAAGAATACCTACCAAAGGCGAGGCTGTTTTGTCACCTGGGCCCTAGTCTATTGATACTGTCGTCGCAGAGGAGTGAGGGTAGCTGTTGATGACATAAAGTGCACTGCATAGGCGCCCTCCTCATCGGGCTCAAAGGGTGTACATTTTATGTGCCTCTTCTTTGTGACAAGCAGCCTGAAAACTGATGCTGCGAGGTTCGGGATCTAAGCTGGATGAGGCAGAACTCCGTGGAACTGCGGCTCCTGCAGCGCCGCATTGGTCTCCCAACTTGCGTGAGGTTGAACATTATGGTGTTGAGCGATTATATCTTTCAGCGAACATATTCTAGTCAGATGTGCATGCAATTTCTGTACCTTCTGCACGCATTTCTGTAGCTTCTGGACATGACCCACTTTATATGAGTGCCATGTTCCGGAGATTCAGCCAGCAAAACCCAATTACAGTACCAGAACACTTTGACCATAACTTTTCCAATTTATGAGGACATCTTAGACTTCATAAGATGGAGGGGAACTCGTTTGCCTGGGCTCAATAGAGTTTATTCTCTGGGTCGTAACAATAAGTCCATGACTCAACACGGGTGAAGATATCACGGTTAAAGTCATCCTTCAACAGTAAAATCATCTGGATGAGTTGGTAAGGGTTTAAAGACGCAAAAACATTGCGAATAGGAGACAAAACACCCTAACCACGAAGTTGGAAGCACTGAATAGCGGCCCGATTTTTCGTCACTTGAAAAACGTGCCTCTTTTGTTTAGGGCGAAATAAAAATTAAGCATGGAAATCGTGATAAAAGAAACATATCGCCACTTTTTATGCGACAAGAAATGTAGACTGACCACCTCCATGTCTCGCTTCGGGATCGACGCAGTTGTATCGCCCGATGTTCAGGGCAATCCACCAAGGTGGTGTGGATTTGTGATAAGGAAGTAATTACTCAATAGCATCCAGCGAAGCGCAGTCATACGGCTACAAATGAAAGCTATACAACTTCCACAGAAAGTTCGTAGTTGAAACTTGGGTAGATGCTAATGAATTATTACTCCTTTTTTACAAATTTATCAACCCCACATTGGGAGATTCCCGTAAACATTGAACCAACACCGTTCCCACTTCGCACCGTTGATCAATGCGCTCTCGCCTTAATATATGCTACGTGTCCAGGTTAGCTCAGTTGGTAGAGCGACTATTCCGGTGAGGCGGCGGTGTCAGGTTCGAACCTCGGACTAGGACGAATTTTTCTTCAATTACGAAGTTTCTGTGAAAGCTGTATAGCTTCCCTTTGTAGCCGTATGGCTGCGCTTGGGTGGATGCTTATTAGTAATTACTTCTTTATTACAGTCGTATATGGCACACTATATACATAGAGTTCCCCTCTGCGGAGGCGCAGAAATTCTGTAATCCGCGTTGTTTTCTCTCCGTTAGGTCAATCAAAGTGTTTACGTAACAAAAGATTGGAGGACACTCGTGATTTTTGCAGCGTACTAATCACGCTGCTTCCAGTCAGTGCCTGTACCATGGCGATCCTGGTAGTATGTCTCTGATTCTCGTATGATGTTGACGATGATGTCCTCAGGCTGAATGGCCCGTTTTTTTTTTAGCAGTCATTTTCCTCTTCCTCGCAACAAAACAAGCATTGCTGGCACATTCGCACGCAAGCACGACTCATGTCGAAACGTGAAGGCGATTTGGTTTGTGATTCTACGTTTGAACCATTGTACCAGCGCAAAATGCAAGTAAAAGAAGACCAGAGAAAAGGACATGAGCAGAAAAAATAAAATCTTACTTAATGACTTTAATACTTCATTTGTCTCTTTGTAATGAACCGGTTTTCGGAAGGGGTCATTACAGTCAGCCATGCAGGTCCAAACGAAGGCAGAAATTTCATCTTCCAGATATCGCACTTAGCTTTTTTGACCTTCTGCAATCCAAAAAAAAATTATGCGATCTGAAGGTAGCCCTCTACAAAATTTGTGTTTGCCTGCTGGCTGTGAAGGGAAATGATACATGATGTGCTGCACAGGCGATGGCTATAAGAACTAAGTTGTGCTTTTCTGAGTAGTGATCTTTGTTTCCTGTGAGTGATTTGTGTCGGAAAGAAAACGTGCAGTTAAGATTGAAGAGAAGTTTATTGACCACGGGCCTGGAAGGGACTGGTGTCCCTCGCAAAAACATAGGCACAGAACGGCGAGTAATGTCGCCCAACAGAAACTAATGACATGCTTTAGCGGCAATCTACTTAAGCAAAAATGCACGTTGGCATGAAATGCACAAATACAAAACGCATAAAAGTCCAAAAGAGTTCAAAAGAGGGTCCATACGTGCGGGGGGGGGGGGGGGGGGGGAAGCACGCGGGGCATGCACGCACAACACACCGCGCACAATCGCCGCACACAAGGAGCGCACAGCACACTCAGTATGGCAGGAGCTGCACGGTGACGCGGCCCCTGCTTGTGTGGATGAACCGGGTGCTCCACCGGCGTAGGAATTCTTCCTCGTCGAGGGTGACCCAGTCTAAGCACGCCTGTTCGAAGAGGCGCGTTCTCACCTTCATCAACAATGGAAACATGACCCGCTGAGGTCGACCCTGCAAGGAAGCCACGCCTCTCTGCCGCCACAAAACAAACGCACCCACACAGAGCAGAAGCCGCACAAATGACTCACGTGGCCGGGTGCGGGAGTTCAGGGAAACAAAAAACATACGCGACATGAGCCGCCAAAACGTTCTAGCCACTACGCAGTCATACATGGCATGCTGCAGGGTTTCAGTGTCGCCACACTGAGGACACCGCGAAGAAGGGGCGATGCCCCACGCTGCAACACGGACTCCCGTGGGCAAGACCCTCCAGCCTCGCAGCCAGCCGAAGTCACGAACGTCTGGTGGAAGGGTGCCAGACATCAAATCTCGCCACCGCACCCGCCTGCTCCGTTCGAGCTGTTCTGGAGTAGCCTCCTGGATAGCGAGGAGCTCGCAAACACGGGAGGCCTGTGTCTTAGTGACGTCGACCTCGGGCAGAGCGGCTGTGAGAGACTCGGCCGCCCGACAGACATACCTAAAAAACCTCGGCGGCTGTTCGGCTGAAGGACCTGTTACCGGACCAAAAAAGAGGCGCCGCGACGTCCCAAGAAGGTAGGCGAGAAGTCCCCTCCCCGGGTAGTCGGTGACGTTGACCAGGTCGCGGACGCCTCGGACAGCTAGAACACTGCACATCGTGCGTAAATCGGGCAAGCTGAACCCGCCCATGCGCGTGGGAAGGCGGAGGAGCGCGCGGGCGACGGTCTCAGTCTTTCCCGCCCAGAAGAAAGCGCCACAGAGTGTGGCCAAACGACGCATGAATGTGCGCGGCGGACAGGCGACGCGAGCTGCGTTGAAGAGTGGCGCGCACACAGATGATCTGATTACAAAAGCGCGCTCAGATAGCGACAAGCGAAAACGCGCTGCCACTGCGAGACGTTGCTCTGCGGTCGTTCTTAACTGCGACCACGACTCGCGAGCTACCTCTCCTGAGGAGAGGAACACGACGCCAAGGACCTTGACCGCAGAGACCCACTCAACGTCGCCCAGCAGGTCTGACGTAAAAGCGCCAAAGCGCAGAGCTTTGCTCTTGCCCCTGTTAAGCAGGGCGCCGGACAGCTCGCTGTAACTCGCAAAAAGCCGTAAGAACGCTGCGTAGCTGTCCTCGTCTCTCAAAAACAGGGACACGTCGTCAGCGTACGCGGACACCTTCACCTGACCTTGGCCAGGCAAAGGGAACCCGCGCACCGATGGACACTCAGTTACGCGCCGCAGGAGTGGGTCTAAACACAACACGAATAGCAAAGGCGACATGGGACAACCCTGTCGTATGCCGCGCTCGATATGGAAGTGGTCGCTCAACGAACCGTTAAAAAACAACCGAGCTGTAAGGCCGGAGTACAACTGCGTTAACCGCGCCACGAACTCGGACGGAAAGCCGAAAGCCCCGAGAACTCCAAAAAGGTAGCGGTGCTCAACTCGGTCGAAGGCTTTAGCCTGATCAAGTGAGACGAAACAACCCGGTATTCCCGTTCTCGAGGTGAACGTGAACAAGTCACGCGTTAGTGCGAGAGACGAGAACACCGATCGTCCGGGCACACTGCATGTCTGTGCAGGGCTTAGAGCTCCGCTAAAACCGTGCTCAACCTTTTAGCCAGCAGTGACGCCACAATCTTGTAATCTGCAATAAGCAGTGTGATCGGGCGCCACGCCTGCGGGTCAGATGGGTTCCCGCCAGGCTTAAGGATGAGGACAATACGGCTCTCTCTGAAGGACTCCGGCCTCTCGCCGTCCCTGATGAAGGCGTTCACCATCTGGAGAAGGTGTTTCTCCAGAACGGTGTAAAACCGCGCATAAAAGCTAATGGGAATGCCGTCAGGGCCTGGAGCTGAGGCAGCGTTCATGCCTTTAACTGTGGCAAAGAGTTCCTCTGAGCTCACCGGAGCGCCGAGCTGTGTGCAGACATCGCTCGGCACCTGCGGCAGATGGCCAAGAAAACTGCTTAAAGCGACCGTGAAGGAGGCGGCGTCCCACCGTCCGGCCTCAGCAACAAACAGCTGTGAGAAGTGACGCTGAAAAACGGCAGAGATGACAGCCGCGCTGCTGCTCCTGGAACCGTCCGGCAAAACGACCTCCTCCACGCGAACCTGACGTGTCTCGTCAAGACTACCTGTGCGCACCTGCCGCAGCACTGTTGGATCAGACACAGGTCTACCCTGCACTAGTGCCTGACTTGCGGCTCGCGAGGACTGGCGTAGAATCATGTGGTAGCGTGCTTTTAAAAGGGCGAGGTAATCGCGCATGGCAAAGGTAAGCGGCGCGCCGCGCTGCACAATGCGAATACGGGCAAGGGTTGTATTTATCTCCTCCGAGATACGCCTCCTGCGCTGGCGCCCTTCGCTAACTAAAAGCGCCCGCCATGCCGATTTGAGGTCATCCCAGGTGTTGGCACTTGCAATGTCTCCAACCGGGCCTTCCAACGCCTGTTCAATAGAGGTCACGCTCGACCAATCTGTCAGCAGACATGGATCCATTCGCCACGCGTCGACACGGGGGGCGCCACCGCCCATGTCCAGTACTGCTGACAGAGGTCGATGGTCGCTAATACGTGGGGTGCCCGGGGGAAACGCGAGCACGTCACACGATACCACACAACAATCCAACTCGCGAGGAAACAGGAATTTGTCGAGACGACTAGCTGACCTGCCCCTCTCTCAGGTAGCACCAAAACTGTCACCATGTAGTTGTACCCACGCGTCGGTCAAAGAAAATTGAATACAAATATCCCGCAGTGACCGTGCCCCGGCGTAGGGTCGCCCCTGGGCTGGACCGCGAACATCACGAACGGGATCTAAAACACAATTGAAATCGCCGACTAGAAAACAAGGATAACAGTCCAACAAAAAAGAATCTAACAAATTAAAGAAACTAGACGAATCAGAACGGCGGGCTGGTGCATAGACCACTATCGCCCTGACACGCCTGCTACCCAAATAAAAATCCACCGCAAGTGTGCGACCGTCAATGCCGTAAATGCAGTGCGCGCCAGAGCGAAAAGAGCTGTTAGCAAAAACCACACCAACACCGCACGAAACAGAAGTAGTTAACGAAAAAAAAGCATGAACACAAAACCTGGACTTAAAATCGGAGACCTCGCGTGGGCAACGTAGGTTAGTTTCCTGTAAAAACAGGATGTCGACGCCCTGCGCTCGGGCGAAGTGCATCACCTCTCTCTGCTTGTCCGGCGTCCTAAATCCCTGAACATTCAGGGAGAGAAGGTGCACTAACGCCATGATGGTGATACAGAGCGTCGACGGTGACAGTACTCCTTTAGGGAGCCCCGCCAAGAGCGGAGCTTGGGGCAGACTTTTTTGCCTGGGGCGAGACAGCGCCATCGGAATTATCATCCGCGTCCCTCGCGTGCTTCCCCGCTAGCTTTCCTGTGTCCATTTCGGCCACTGCTCGCAGATCGAGCGGCTGACTGACCGTCACGTGGTGACTCAGCGTTCCACTCGACGCCGCCGAAGTAGCGACCGGTGTTGGCGTCAAGCCACCACGGGCTGGTTGCGTCTCCTCTCCCTTGGGCTGAGGGCGGGGCGCTTGACAGGGCAGGGCTTCGTGTACCGAGGTGGAGAGGGCTTGGCGCTGCTCGCAGGTCAGGTCCCCCGTCAGGCGCAACACTGCACCGCTCACGGACGGCCCGTCCTGATCCGTCTGGGACGAGGTGGACTCAGAGTCCTGGCTCGAGTCGTCCTCCGAGCCGAAAGATGCGAGCGGCTCCGGCGAGAAGGCGCCCGTTGCATCAGAGATGGCGGCCGGGGACGAAGGGGAGTGAAAGGAGAAAAGCTCCGAGAAGCTCTCTGGCGGCGCGTCAACGGTTTGATCCACGCTGGGGTGGCACATGGTGGTGGCAGCCGGGGGGTTCGCACTCTGCTCCTCTCGGGGGGAGGCGTCCGGGGGGTGCTCAGTCTGATCTTCTCTGGGTGTGGCGAGCGGAGGGTACGCGGCCTGGTCCTCCCCGGGGGTGTCGACGGGGGAGCCTGCGGCCTGGTCCTCCCGAGGGGTGTCAGCCGGCCGTTGCTCGGCGGGGCGTCGCAAGGTGTCATCTCCAGGTCCCTTGGGCGGCCCAGGTCGGGGAGCCCCGGGTCCCCTGGCGGCGGCCGCATCCGCGTACGGACGCGGCCGCAAGCAATCCGCCGCCGCGTGCGGCCCGCCGCACCGCCTGCACATCGCCCGACACCCGACCGTGTCGTGGCCGAAGGCCTCGCAACGCGAGCACCGCGGCGTGCGACATGCTGCGCCGACGTGGCCCTCCTGCGCACAGCGAGAACAAACTTTGCGGACGCCTCTATAATCGCACATGGCGCGGTGCCCTAGGACAGAGATGAAGTTGGGTACGGGTTTCTGCATTTCCATCCGGACCAGCCGCTGACCGTTGTCGACATGCCGCCGGCCCTTCAGGGTAGGGTGGGTGATCTCAAGCACTTTCCCGTAAGGGCTGTGTGCCGAGGCGAGCGAGGCGTCACATACGAAGAGCGGCAGCCTGAACACCGTGACGTTCACGACCGCTGGACCCACGCAGGAGACCGGGACTGAGGTGCCGTTCACAAGGAAGGCACCCGCTGCGAGAAGCTTGTGAGCCGCCGTAGCAGAGACTACGGCGACGCAGAACTTGTAACCGCCCTGGTACTGGAGCGACTCCAGCCCCTTCGGGCCGACAACAGCTTCGATGCCGTCGACTACGTCGTCGGCCGAGGCCTCGGTCGTTAACGAGAAGTTGAAGCAGTGCGCCTTCGGGGGAGGCGCGCGGAAAGTTGGTCCGCCAGCGGGACCGGTAGAAACCATGCTTGAGCCAGGCCTGGGACCTGGATCAGCAGATGGGCGGCGCGTAGAGGGTGGGGGGCCACGGTCAGCACCTCCACCAAGCTCCGGGGTAGGCTGGGCGGCCGGGATTCCCGGGCGACCGGCCAAAAGCCCGGCGCCGGGACGACGATCCTCCAGGGTGATGGGAGCCTCCTTCCGGGAGCGGGGCTACAGACCGCTACGCTCCAGGCGCGTGGGTTTGCCTCTCCGATAACCAGCAGCCTGACGGCTCTGATCTTAGCCACGTACTACACTTTGATCTTAGCCAAAAGGCCGAGAAGCAGTTAAGATACTCCAATCATTTAAGTGGGCCGCGTGTCATCTCACGTTACGCAGGATTGCGCAGTTACGCACCTTACGCATAGACATCACGCAGTTTTCACACTAACCTGCGAGTCGCTTTTCTGTTTCCACGAATATCCACATGACTGGCATACAAATAATTTCGCACTATTTGCCCCAGTGCTCGTTGAAGAAATTGGCTGTTATGAAAGCGACGCCATTATCGATGCTTACGCGCGCTTCTTGCGAATCAGGAGACGTGATTAAGGATAGAGCGTCTTCGTTTATCGACAGCTCTATTATATATTTTACGCCCTTGGCTATAATTAGGATTCCAGGTTCACATCATGTTTGAAGCTCTTTCTTTTAGTGATCTTGTTCATGACTGGTGTGTTTGCCTCGTCCACTAATGCTGTGCCACCTTTGTCATCAGCGCAATGCAAACGTTGTGGAGGCCGAACTGCGGCTGCCCTGACGTATGGCTGTTTGTTCGGTGGTCGCCATCAATCCTTTCCTGTTCCATTGATGCGAGTAAGGAGCCAATTGGTATCGAACAATTTTTCTATAGACTATTTGTATAAGTCTCGCATTTTACGTCTAATCCAGTCTCTCATAACTAGTACTATCAAGTAGTTTGTCAGCTGGCGAGGACGCGTTAGGAGTAGACTTTACTGGACCAAAGTTCGCCACTGATCATGTGATCCGCTGTTCTGAGCGATATACCAACTCTGTTAGCTATCAGCTGTGCTTAACGTCATGAACTCGGGAATTGGTTCGCCAACAGATGCCAGTAGCTCTCCGGTGGCTGATAGAAGCGGTGCCTTTTGGGTACTTTTCTATTAAACTGAACAGGCCTGGTCATCTCCTTACTCTGCTAAGGTATGAACGCGCTCATGACGGTGGCTACGGAGACCGACACCTTCCCAAGTGAGAAATTCATTCGTGGCAGGCTGCTTTAATTGTGTATTCATGTAGGTCGCCATTTTTCAAACTACTGCTTCGGTGTCAGTGGTGTCACCTGCGTAAAGGAAGCGCCTGAGGAAAATATGGCAACTTTCACATTAAAGCAATATCGTGTAGTCCCGTCAAAAGTTAAAATGCTACAGCCGGGCTGGTAAAAACTTATTAAGCATCTCGTTCTGTCACGTAGGTGTTACAGCCATGAAATTCAATTTTTATACAAAAGAGAAATCACTTTGAGCGAAGTAAAGATTCAGGTTAAACGTACTGTATACAGCTCTTCGCATATATACGCAAAAAGTGTGTATCCACGACGGCATCTAGTAAGTAAATGCACCCGGTGACAACTTTTTCCCGCGTTTTGTTTTTGTTTAACGTTACAGTGTTTT
Organism: Amblyomma americanum; assembly: GCF_052857255.1. NCBI lineage: Eukaryota > Metazoa > Arthropoda > Arachnida > Ixodida > Ixodidae > Amblyomma > Amblyomma americanum. The sequence goes on along the minus strand of NC_135497.1, from coordinate 171,417,356 downwards.
CGTACCCGTGATTTCCACGTTTAGACAGCTAACCGGTGCGTTCATGCGTTAATGATTTGGCTTAAGTACACGCCGCGCGAAATTAAGGCCGTGTTTCCAAGTGACTCCCACCCCACCCCCTCGCACGTTAGCAAAAAAAAAAACAAATTCCTTCGAGAAACGCGGTCCTCATGTGGCGCGTCGGCGCCGCGCGTGGCGATGCACCCGCCATGGCTTAATAGCAGGAAGGGGTAAGGGGGGAGGGGGGTGGAACTGCGACTTCTCGCCCGCCAACTACATCAGGCTGGGGGCCATTGAAAAGGCTTGTTATCAGCAGCAGCGCTTTCTGGGCGTTGGCCCGTGTTTGCCGGAGCTCCGCTGGACCTCCGCTCAATGCGCGAGGCTTTGGCGAAACCGAAACGGGTCGATGGCTGGCCGGTTTAGCCGCGAGCGTGTTTCTGAAGACAATATAATTAATTACGCCTAAACGGCCACTGTGCCTGCCTTTCATAGAGTGTTCGAGCTGCCTGCCAACCAATCGATCTTTGTTTAGCGGATGACTACGGAGCGGATTTTAGGGCCAAGAACAGCCGTAATAATGAGGCGTATAGCATACCAGGCGCACAACTTGAAGCGATGACTAGCTGTGGCTCACCAAAGAATCAATGCTATTGATGGTAAATTGATCACAAAAGATTTCCGCTGAGTCGGCTGTAATTATTCCGATTGGCTATTCTGTATCTCAGAGTGGCGCACAAAGGCCGTGGCCGAAGTGTACGTTTTCGAGGCCTGTGCTTTTAGTTGTTTGGAACGCAGTGGGGAGTGCTGTAAAAGTAGCGCAGTATGGTGGATTAGACAAAGTGGGGAAGCCGACTTGCAGCGAACGTTCCCTAAAGATGGGCAGGGCTGTGCTCTTTCCTCCCACATTCTGATTAGGCGCGAGGATATTTAATAAATTGTCGCACTGAAAAACAGGTGAGGCGTTAGATGTCTGCACATAGCTCTCTTTTTGTTTCACGCGTGCGAATGAGGAGGCACGCCTTAAACATAACTATCCGCGCTGGAATAATTTCTATCATTATCTTTGCTTTCTTCCTTTCTTCCTTCCTTCCTTCTTTTTTCTAATATATAGAGGTGCGAAAGCAGGAGCTTCACTTTTTTATTGGAAATTACCCACGCTTATTAAGTAAGTAAGTAAGTAAGTAAGTAACTGAGTGAGTGAGTGAGTGAGTGAGTGAGTGAGTGAGTGAGTGAGTGAGTGAGTGAGTGAGTGAGTGAGTGAGTGAGTGAGTGAGTGAGTGAGTGAGTGAGTGAGTGAGTGAGTGAGTGAGTGAGTGAGTGAGTGAGTGAGTGAGTGAGTGAGTGAGTGAGTGAGTGAGTGAGTGAGTGAGTGAGTGAGTGAGTGACATTATTTTGCAGGAAGTAATACAGTTAATTCCTTCGGGTGGCGTAAGGCGAAAGGCTCGGAAGCCTGACGAGGCCTTAGCCCCCACAAACTTGTTTACAGCCTGCAGCAGCGGAAGCATGTTTTCTTTAGATAAAACACTTACGCGGTTACAATTGTACAAACATATTTCCGCACTTACAAATACAACACAAGGAGTACAGCAATCAAACAACACAAATACACTTTGGAGATTTTGTTAAGGAAGGAGGGTACAGATACATCCATGTAAAACCGAAATTAACACTTGATAGAATCCAATTAAAAAACCAAAAAGACGTTACTAAAAGTTTCTAATAATACCACCTGGTAGAACTGAGTCTTATCTTATATTGTGATCAAGGAACCCGTACGAGGTTCCGAAACGTCTTTGAATTTCATGATATGGTCAGTGACCGCATTCCTTTTTATTTAATACAATGCCTGGCCAGACGAACTTTCGTCGAACTATTGATTATCTTATATTGTGTAGCGCAATAAAAAGAATCTCAGCTAGAGACTTAATGATAGCCATCTACAGAGGTTTAGTGATACCTGTTTGTTCATGGCTGTAAAAATATATTTGTGGAGAATAACAATTCTTGATATGTTCGTTTAAAAGCTATGATGGCTTGGCTGAATTCAATATCAAATTCGTGTAGGTTAAGTAGTTTGGCTGCTTGGTAGTTCATGCCCTGTTTGCCATAGTCAGTTCTAAATGTTTTAATCTTTCTTTTAGGGTTTCTAGTTTCATATCTCAAGGAAGTATGGTGGATGTCATTAGTATACAACTGTTTTTTGTATATGTGTTGCATTAACCTTAAATTGTATACTTTTATAACTGGAAGCATGAGGCATGTTCTCGCCTTTCTCGTTTGCCGCCGCGGTACCTCAGTGCTTATGGTGCTTGGCAGCTGATCGGAAAGACACGGGTTCGATCTCGGCTGAGGCGGTTGCATTTCGATGAAGGCGAAATTCTAGAAGCCCGTGTACTGTGCGATGTCAGTGCACGATAAAGAACCCCAGGTGGTCAAAATTACGTAGAGCCCTCCAGTATGGCGTCCCTCATAGCCTGAGTCGCTTTGTGACGTTAAACCCCATAAGCCTAAACTTTGCTCGTCTCCCTGATGTCTTTCAAAAAATCGCCACTTCTAGCAAACACATCCCGGTGTAAGTCGTGAAAGTCCAGTTGAGATTATTTTTATCTTTTCACCTATCACTTCACGACATTACACAGCATGATCCTAACCCTATTTGGTTGGGCCAAGTGCTTCGAAAGAACGTCGCTCGTTTTAGCCGACAACTCTGTTACTCGTACGCCACTCCCGCAGTCAAAGTTTATATCAATTTAGTGCTGCCAAAGCACAATGTAAGAACACCACACAAGTTACATAAATGCTGTTGAAGCTAACGTTTGGAATTCTTCACACCGTCGTGCAAGAAAACAAGCTTATTTGTGATGCAATGTGTTCAGTGACCGCAGATAAACAAATGCAAATCCTCAGGACCTCAAGTATATTCTAATAAAACCTAACAACAAATATGACTACTACATCCTCATAGACTTCGGCATTGCGTCCACGCAGAAATCAGGCTAGCACCGTGTTGTCATGTATTATGCGCTTAGCGAGAAGAAAAAAAAAATGAAAAGTCGTTCGCCAGAAAACAGCTGGCGGGTGCTTGCTAAATAGGTTTTCACTCCGCGGTGCTCAATTTTTTTCATTTGGTCGTTGTGTTGTGCGTTTGTTTGCGATGTTTTCTTTACCGCGGGTTCATCATGGTGCACAAACACATAAGTGCCCGTTGAATGATCGGATGCAGTGGTAATCCTGTTTTTTTTTCCTGTCTGTATCACGATTTCCATTTCTTTTTTTTTCTCTTTTTCTATCAGCGTATGCTGAGGTGTGACAGGGCGGTCCGTGCTCTTCCGTTATATTCGTGTAGCAGAAGAAAGAACGGTGCAGCTACGGCGGCGACGCGGACGTCCCACCTCTTGTTTATTCGCAAGACTTTCCCACGTAGTCAGGCACGTGCATTCTCCGGAGAACACGGACTGCTGATGCGGTGGACCTGGCAAGCATTACAAAAAAAATAAACAAGACTCGTTGAGGGGAGAGGGGATAAAATGGCGATAAAACGTGGATGGCAGTAAGCTCCCAAGAGGCACTAAAATCCACACAAAACAAGCATGCTGATCTGAATTGCGAAAGGTGTTTATGAAATGTCCGCTTCAACATATACGCACGCTTGCTTTTCGGCATCAGTGCGGCCGTGGTGCTCAAGGGTTGTGGTTGCAGTCTAGGAGAAATGCGCTTTCACTGCCGTCTGCTTTAAAGGATCGTGCTCACGACGACATGTATGAATTCGGAAGAGCTTCTTTCGCAGCCGCGCTAACCACAAAAGTGCCTAAAAACAACATGTTTCAACGTGGACTCGAGCAGAGCGTTGCATAGCCGACAACAAGCGATAAAGTTATCGAAGCCCTTCTCAAGTGTGGCCGTGCCCTTGCGGCATTCCGAAGGCATTGTCAGCTTGAAGTGAAATGCTAACACCGCATTTCCATTAGAGGGCACACAATGTCGCGTTTCTGTATTAAGTCGCATTACAACGAGGGAAGTCATTAGCTTATGTCAAATAAGCAGCAAGATGCCCGTTTATGGTAATTCATGAAGTCAAGAGATAACGCATGAAACATTATAAGGCTTTACTTTGCGAAATTCCTTGAGGCCCGTGTACTGTGCGATGTCAGTGCACGTTAAAGAACCCCAGGTGGTCGAAATTTCCGGAGCCCTTCACTACGGCGTCTCTCATAGCCTGAGTCGCTTTGGGACGTTAAACCAATATAAACCAAACCAAAGCTTTACTTTGTGCAAATCGTTCACACATATCCGAACAAGAGAGTTTTTGTTAGGCTTTGCATAAAATCGAAAGCGCACAAAAAGACGGGCGCTTGGCATTGCTAGAACAGCGCTCTGCAGCCTACGAGAGATGAGATACGAAAAATTATTCCTACCGGGGGGGGGGGGGGGGGGGGGGGGTAACACAAGATTGGCGTGGTCGGTTCATACCTTTGATGACAGGATGGTTTCGTGTCACGTGAAGTGACGTTATTCACGTCACCAATCGTCGAACGCCCTTGCCGCTTGGTTCTCGTTTCTTCGTGTTTGGGGTTTTTAACGTCTCAAAGTGACTCGGGCTATGAGGGACGCCGTAGTGGAGGGCTCCGGATTATTTCGACCACGTGGGGTTCTTTAACGTGCACTGACGTCGCAGCCATGGTTCTCGTATTCGCACTTGCAGCGTCCGTTTCCAGGCATATGAAACGGCGTATGAATAAGGCGTATGAAAAGGGCCCAGCATACGTCACCATGTACACTGCGCTTATTTAGCATGTCAGCAAAATCACACAGCACTCTGGCACTACAGCTATCACCTATACTTTTTTTTGTTTATTTCTCCTTTGGGCAACATACAGGTATTGCCCACGAGGCAAGACAAAAGGAGGTGCTAAACCTCCTGACTGGGTCTTGTCACAGCAAGTCACAACATCAAAAAACAGTGCATATGCTACCGTTTCAAACCAGCAGAGCACACTAGAGGGGCGCATACAAAACTGATGAGATACTGGAATGCTTAAGAAGAATAAGAACGGCAGGCGTCCAACGACAGCCCAACTTTCGGTATCGCTTAAAGCGACAGAGCTCTTGCAACTTACTTTCACTCTACTTCTAAGTGAACGATATCCGTTGTATTTTGAAGCTCTTCGCGCCAGGTTGTGTTCTCTGGAAAGAAAAGCGAGCTCGGTAAAAGGACCACGTCAATTCCGAATCATTTTGCCTTTCGACGTGTGCGAAGCTTCTGACCAGTTCCGCCATCGTCGCGCGATGGCTGTCGGTTCTACTGTATCACCCATCAGACTCCGGCATTTAGGGGCGACGCCACGTGTCATCGCCGACCTGGGTGCAGGCCGCATCTCCTCTTACTAGGAGGTGTCGTGTCGGTGCAAACTCTATACCCTAAAGGGCACACGCTGATGTTTGCGCAAGGAGGGAGGGGGGTCATTCCATTAGCAACACGTTTATCATCGATTCTTCATAGAATTTCTCTGCTCCACATAAGTTCCATTACATCTGCTCCGGGTAATTTATCTGGAACGAAAGTCGTTTCATATTTTTTTTATGTGGAACGATACTTCAGCACTATTAAACAGCGTGCGCTAACAGGACGTACACAGGAAACTTGGAGACGGAGGAAAGAAGCGCTTCTTTCCTTTGTCTCCAAGTTTCCTGTGTACGTCCTGTTAGCGCACGCTGTTTAATAGAGATGTACCAACTAGCCCGTCAGAAAGTTCTACTACAGCATATATCTTCTACTACGGGTTCTTTTATGTGTCTTCAACCCAGGCAAGCTGCTGCTTCGGTGTGTGTGAACCATATCGCTACCACAATTGCGCTTCTTGTCTCTGTCTCCAAGTTTCCTGTGTACGTCCTGTTAGCGCACGCAGTTTAATAGAGATGTACCAACCAGCCCGTCAGAAAGTGATACTTCAGCAGCGTCAAGGTTGCTTCAGTAAGCGGAAATTCAGCGGAACGCGTGATTGAAGTAAACGGTCCCCTCATTGTTTTCTTTCTCGAAATGTAAATGTGCCAACCAGATCCAGTTACTTCACGGATAGTTCGAGATAAAACTGGGTCACTGCTCGCGCGACCATTGGCCTCGTGACATCTCGGAGCAAATGGGCGGATGATCGGTTAAATTTTAAATGTTTCAAAAGTGCAGGAAGGCACGTTTGCGTGCTATTCTTCTAACTGAAGGATTCAACGCGCTACAACTGAGAAATTACACTACAGTCACATTGGACTACACTAACCAGCTAACCCCAGTTGTCGCCTTGCTTGCGTTCCTCGGCGTTCGGCTCGTGTAATCAATATTTTCTTTTATTTTTTAAGGAACAGTAAAAGGCACAGTAAAAGTAAACGAAGGGTAAAACGGCACATTCTTGTTTTTTCTTATCGTGTCGAAGTTTCTTTTCAAAGCGCAAAGTTGCAAGATGGTTGTGTCGTGGGAAAGCGACGGCTGTATTTGGTGAGTGTTCCATGCATGCTTATTTACAAGTGGTGTGTTCCTTGTTCTCGGCGAGAAACTTGTGAGAAACAACCGACGGAACGACGGCGAACGCAGGTTCCGGCTAGAATAAACGATTGCACTGGCGGCTCTTAACACGTGACAGATGGGACTCCAGTGTACGTCCACGTAGTTCTTGCACAGCCTTTTTTTATTCTGTCGAAGACCAGCGCAGCGCTGTGTGTTCTGTGCCGGCGATTATTTAAAAGATCGTATGGTGTGCTGTGGCTTGAGAATAAGAGTTTTGTGCAGTACGCTTTCATGACTTTTCTCAAGACGAACTGCTGGGCTAGTTGGCTCCACATCCTTCACTTCATCATAGCGCACAAGAAGTGAACACGGACGGATTTGAAGACACTGTAATGCAGTGTGGTGTCTTTCTATCGGTCGGTTTTTATATTTTGTGCGCTGCGGTGAAGCGAAGCTTTCGTGGCGCTTAATGCACACCTTTCTCTTTCTGTAATGCAAGATGCATTGCTTCGCTTGTGCCCTTTCAGGTGAGAGACGATATTTTTTAAGAGCGGTAGCTCTTACTCATCACGTTTCAAAATTTCGTGGGGTCTGCTACCACCTTGAGATCACAGCGCCATCTGTGGTAGCAACTACTCATCACGTTTCGAGATATCGCGGGGTCTGCTACCACCGTGAGATCACAGCGCCATCTGTGGCAGCAACTAGAAAACCACATCTCGCAGTGAGACTTGCAGCGCCATCTACAATATAATTGTAGAAACAACCACCTGCTGCGTGCAAATGATGACGTCACGGTGTAATATGGTGGATAGAGGTGGAACTGTGTGAGTATGACGTGAGGGGACGAAATGGCGGCATAGTTTTGGTTTCTTGAATCCAAGATGGCGCTCATTAAAATTGGCTGTGCCCTTTCATCGCCCCCCCCCCCCCCCCCCCGAGCCGTCTCTCTCGGGAGCTCCTCTCAGATGCGCTCGTTTCGCCGATACGTTCACTACAACAGTGTGTTTGAAGAAGGACATGGATGATTCCAAACTATCGACATCTGACACCGTGGCCGAAGAAGACCTGGAAAATAAGTCCCAGTGATCACGCATACTTAGATACTTCCGAGAACCCCTGGCGGCCGAAAATTCCCTTTAATATCATTCATATCAATTACAGTAAACCAAACTGCTGACGCTCGTTACTTCAACTTCTTCCAGACGGCGGCGTCCTTTTTTTTTTAACCTCGAAGGCTGCTCTTAACTGCCATGAAAATTGAGGATGGTAATAACGTTCTGCGCTGTAGACGTGCGTTAGGCGGTTCTAAAGTGTACAGCGCCGAAGAATTTCCGACTCTCTTTTCAATGAAGCGGTTTGGGATGGAGATGTTTTATAACGTTTTAGAGTTAGCCTCATTCAATTTTCTAAAGTTAGTCAGCTTGCACCGTACAGTGAAATAAGTTGAACTGGGTATGCCGATGGGTTTCTGAAACGAGAGACGTGCTTCTCTCACGTGCTTCTCTCCTTTGACAGCCGAAATCGATAAAAATGTCTTCTGAAAACAGGCAACGCTTTGCCATCTTGTATAATGAAAAAAATTGTTGCAATAGCGCTGTTGCATGGAGAAATCTGGCTCCTAACTTGGCCATCCCGCTTAGTCGTTTGTTCTGTCGTGTACCGTCTTTTTCGAAAGTAACCAGTCAAGGAAGTTTGTTTTTCAGCCGCGCAGTGGAGCCCTTATTGCGCCCCTGAAATCTCTGAATTGTTATCCTTTAGAAGGGTTGTCCTTGTCTTGCACATATTTAGAGCTTCAGGGGTGCCATTGGTGGTCTAGTACGCGGCTAAGAAACAACCTCGTAGCCTGGTTTCTTTTTACAAATATGGTACATGTGTTTGTCAAACTTTCGAATTGAAGCAGTTCCAACAATGTGATATTTTATGTTTATTATCACTATTTTTATCTTGGTGGTTTACCACGTCCATTGTCGAGGCAGTTTTACCCCTGTTAACTGTTAATAAAATTTATTTTGCCCTTCAGTGCAAAACAACTTAACCCTTGTTTCTTTTATGTAGCACTCGAATTATGAGCGCATTGAGGCAGGTGGCTTTTGTTTCTATATTCGCCGCTAATTCCACAGCAACGATTTTTGAACTTCTTTTCCAAACCCTTTTTCTCCTGAAAGCTGTAATTTTGCATACATTTCTGAGGTGCACTGTGCCCACTCTAAAATTGCCTGTCTGTAATCTAAACGGTGCGATAAAAGATTGCCATCGAAATCTACTTTATATGTGTACAGTCCGCGTCACCCTTGTGTAGAGCGCTCGAGCAGTTCGTACCTGGTAACAAAAAGTGAAATTACAGAGCAGCCCCTGATTTCTCGGCAAAGTGGTCGTGTCTACTTTGTTTGCGGTTATATCTGGCACTACTTCAGCTAAAGTGTTTCCTCTGGAACCTAGCGGCTGCGACAAGATCTGGATTTGTTTGCACGGTAGTGCACCGCCCGAGCACTCTACACAAGGGTGACGCAGACTGTACTTCAATGAACTGGCTTCTCTCGTTCAACTATGACTGCCATGTAATAAATGTCATGACCCGGAGTATAAATAAAAAGTTAGAGCGAATTCTGCAACCGTTAAATGCATTGAGCGGTTGCCATTGTTTCTTTCTGGCGGGAATTTGGCATATGTTGGCGTGAACACAATTGTTTTCCGCTCGGGTATTGTAAAATAGAAAAGCGGCATTTCATGCACGAGGTACCGCCCCAGATACTGCCTGAAATTTTGCACAAGTGTCTGCTGGTAAACAGCGACTCAACGCTATAAATTCAGCGATAAACTGGCTGCACATGGCAGGCCGAGTTCTTTTGCTCCAAGTATTTGGGAAGGCTCCGCATACGTAGAAGCCTCCACTTAGCCTAAGGTTTCATTGCCCAGCGTTACTATTTACCAAGCACATGTAGCTCTGGGAGTTTTTCATTTTCACGCCGCGTTAATGCCAAGTTCTGGGCGCTGGTGCACAGAACACGCACACATGCGCATGCGCACGGCACACGCCCACTCACACACACGCGCACGCACGCACACCGTCTTTCTATGGAGGGGAAATACAAAAAATTAACGATGGTTAAGCTTTGGTTAAACCGAGAGAGAAGCGATAGCTTGACGATGGTTTGTCCTGGCAAAACCAAGCATCTCCGTCGCTCCTATTATGCTCGCCTGAAGGAGTGACGTCAGGGCCTAGCAAGTGAACACCGCATGTCGAACTCGTTCCTAGGCGCTCCGGCGCTCCTCCTTTTAAAAAATCGGTTAAGGAGGGCGCGACGTCACGCCCTATCATGTAAACGCTGCGTTTCGGCTCCTCGGCGAGCCAAGAGTCAATCACGTGACCCGATTTTGGTTGCCCTTGACTTGACCTAGACGTGACCTTGATGTCCGTGATGGCATTGACTTGACCTCGAATTGATCTTGACCGGTTACCGGTTCGGTGCTGATGACCGTGGGGCGGAGCGGGTTTAAGCGATGGGTTTGCTGCTTTTTTTGTGTGTGTAGCAAGACAAAATTAGCTATTTTTAACATCTTACATTAGTACGAGCCCCCTGCCTATATTTCAAAATGACTGAATCTACCACTGATTCATAAAATCCTTTTTACGTGGTTAGTTACGGTGCTAGCTTACGAGCACGGAAGCCTCTCCCGTGGTGTTGCTTTTTTTTTTTTGCAGAGTTCTCCGACGGCATTCCATTTAGTACGACTTTGTGTACTCAGGAATCAGATAGCGTCAGCAAAGTGCTCAGAGCGTTTCCAAGTGCGTGCAATAAACATTACCAACAAATAGGCTTAAGCGCTTCAATTTCCGTGGGCTGCCACGGCGTGGTGCATGGATTTGAGCATTTAAGAATAGCGCGTTGACATCATCCGCGATGTAAGAAACGGAAAGCGACCGAGTGGCAGCAGAACAGAACGTGTTAAGCCGCTAGGCTTAGCGTGACTGGCCCGGTGCTATCCCGAATTCCTAGCCACGATGCCGTTCTTACGTTAGCATGAAAACGCCATTTTTCTTAAGTTACAGCCTCCTAAGCACGTCAGTAGTCAGTCGTCAAAACGAGACTCAATATATCTCGAAACATCGTCTTATTTTACTATTGTATTTACAGGAGCGTTTATTTTTTCATCTGAAATGTACACTACCGGGTTCGGAGCTGGGAGATGGAGCCGATTATGTTAACCCAACTTTGAATTGTTGTTATCAACTATAATTTTATTAATTGATGAAAATGAAACGCGTCAAATTCAAATGAAAGTTTGAAATGTCTCCGCTCACTGTTGGCTTCCTCAATGCTTTTGGAGTGATTCATCTTTCAATATAGTCCCCACCGAAGTTGATTCACTAACGACATTGATTCACCAATGTTTGCATGCCGTCCGAGAAGAATTAGGCCAGCATCTGATGACACGAACAACGCACTGCATTGACGACCTCTTCGTCCGCAGAAAAGTGCGGGCCCTTCAGATGTTTATTCATTTTCGGGGTTATATCCTGAAGTAGCATGGCACTATTCAGACTATAGCGTTGGTGGAGCAGAACACCGGAAACGCAGAATTCCAATGCGGCGGTTGGTCTCGACTTGTGTGTGGACGAGCGTTGTCATGTTGAATTATCGCATTTTTTTTTTTTTTGCGGACGAACTCTACGCAGACGTCCACGCAAATTCTTCAGGGTCTGCACGTAGCGTGCTCATTTGAAAGTTGCGGCACGTTCCAGAAATTCATTGAGTAGTGCACCATCATTGTACCAAAATATGGTGACCATGAGTATGCCAATTGATGGCTGTGTATTAAGCTTCTCTGAAAGCGGACAGCTCGGATTCCTGTACTGCATTTTGTGGCGTTTAGTGTCTAAGTCATAGTGATCAGTCCATATGACTCTCTCCAGTGATGATTTGATTCAGGAAGGCATCTCTTTCATTCCTAACGCAATAAATTTTGCTCACAAAGGTCCGATCGAGTTTATTTCATGTCCACTGTCAACTGACGAGGCAGGCACATTGAACAGACAATCTTGAACCAAAGTTCGTCGCTTAAAATGCGATTCATGGTTCCAAGTGATACGTCAAGAATTCGCACAACAGCCCTCGGTTTAATGTGGCGGTTACCACCGGTCAATTCATCCACACACATCACTAGCTCTGGAGTGGAGAAGACAGCTAACCACCATACGGTGCTTATTAAATATAATCAGTGTATTTTAGTTGATTGCCTAAAACTTAGGATTGTTTTATATAAATACTGACGTCCTCTCCGGCTGACAGTTCGTGCCAGAAAAGATTTTCTTTCTATTTGAAACTCTCTATTTTTAGCACTTTTTAGATGGTCGATGAAACGTCCACTATACTTCGGGGAAAAGGACTCATCGCTTAGGACTTGGGGTGGGCTTAGAATTTTTGCCACATGAATAGACATATACAGATTAGAAATGAATTGCAACACGGTTTAGCACTTTTCTTTTTTTACCGCTTTACTATGCCTTCATTAAAAGGGACGTTCAGAACTGATTGTCACCTTTGGGAAGTACCTGTACTGCGCAAGTGTGGTATCTACAGAACTTTCAGAACCCAAACTTAAAGAGTAAAGGCAAACTACTTTGAATTCGTCACATTAATGATTACTTAAACACACTGCATTTTAGCTAAATAGGTAGCCGCCGGGGTGGCTGAGTGGTTACGGCGCTCGGCTGCCGGCCCGAAAGACGCGGGTTCGATCCCGGCCGCGGCGGTCGAATTTCGATGGAGGCGAAATTCTAGAGGCCCGTGTGCTGTGTGATGTCAGTGCACGTTAAAGAACCCCAGGTGGTCGAAATTTCCGGAGCCCTTCACTACGGCATCTCTCATAGTCTGAGTCGCTTTGGGACGTTAAACCCCCATAAACCAAACCGTAAACCAAACCAGTTAAATAGTTGCCTAATTAAGGGATTTTATAGTAATTGACGACCTCCGGGGCTGACATATTCTTCCTAAAAAGGTTTTCTTTTATACGGAAATGGCAAATTTGTAGGAATTTTTGAAAGTGTTCGCTCAAACACATGTTATAATAACGAAGTCACTGCTATTGCATGTCAGGAGATACCATGCGGTCTGAACACAGGCTTTCCCAACGCTAATTAAACACGGGTATTATCAGTCATTGCAAAGAGTGGTTTCATGTATAAAGTTTCCGTCACTGCGTTTAGCCTTTCTGAACAATGCTGAAACATCAGTGCCCAGAAAACCGGAAGCACGATATGGGAACGATAAACTGCAAGAGCTGTTGGGCGTTCTCGCTGAGCAGCGGTGCTAGGTTGATTTTTTAAAGGGCCCACTTGCAGGCCCAAACCCTGCAAGCGCGCCCTACGTGGATCGAGATTCCGCATAATATTCTTCAGAAGATTGCCGGAATGGTTTTCCACGTACGCGAATGTCGAATACTGGTTTATATAAAGCTTACTAATTTTTTTGGAATGTTTTTCCGCATATTTCATTGATTTGTGCATCTCGAACACGGTGACACACATTTAATAAGCGGAACTTTATAAGTTTCCCTTAAATTCGTTTTTCCCTTGAACACTTGAACAGAATAAGAGCGCATATTTCAATATAGAGTAGCCAGATAATAGGCGTCTCTCAGGAAAACTAGAGAAGTGGTAGTAAAATACAGGGGAATTATTTTCCGTCCTTATTGTACGGCGCGCCGGCCAGCAGTTCGAGGGCATTACGGGGGGCCTGCCGTTACTTAAGCCATTTGCGAAGGGCGGAAAAAGTGAAAATAAAATATAATAATTAGAACCTTCACATTATCGCAGCGCAGTAGGTATACATAAAACGAATTTCGAAGGCTTGGTTTTCGAAAAATAAGGGAGCTCTAGATCAAATCCTATCGGCGAAGTCCAGTTTACTGACTTGGTGTGACGCTTGGGAGAATGTTGAGTGCAAAAATAAAAGAAAAACGAATCGTACATGCCAACAAAACGCGACGTTGGTTCTGACTTCCAGCGGAGCTTTTTTCAGCGTGTGAGTCACATTTTGTGCATTTGCACTGGGCAGATATCAGGAAAATTGCAAGAAAACACATAATATACGAAAAGAAAAATTAATCTTGGAATCGCACTCGCAAAAGAGTGACACCCTTAACGAGAGAAGCAAGAAGTATAGTCGGCGCAAAAAAATATGAACATCGAAACTGAGGGACAGCAACACACGCGAACAGAGAGAGAGAGAGAGAGAGAAATGTGAAATGTGGTAGAGGAAAGGCAGGGAGGCTAACCAGAAGAATGCTCCAGTTGTCTACCCTGCACGGGGGGAGAGGGATGAGGGGGCGTAAAAGAACAGGAAGTAGAGCAATGTGGTTGGTATCTAGCACGACAAACAATGACAAGCGCACTGAAAGTCGCAAGCCGCCGCAGCAGTAGCCTGCACACCTTGAGGGCTGCCGAACACTGCGACCTGAGTAGAACACATATGCAGTCATCTATCACTGATACGAGGCAGACAGGCAGCGCAGACGTTCTAGTGTGTCGAAAGGCTGCTTGCCGTTGCGGCTGATAGTGTTGATGTCAACGTAACACATCCCGACTTATTTTCGGAACTATGAAGCAGGAGGATGCGTTGTGGCCAGCTATTGGACAACTGCAAGCACTGGATTCACCAAATCCAGCATTTGCAGTGCATTCAGTGCAGCTGGCATGTGCAAGCTGGAAAGGAGCACATGCATGACATTCACGATTGGCTTCAGCATTGCAATCACTTGCTCGTCTGCGACTTGGGACGGTTCCTGACCTACTATCCGACCAGCAGTAGGCTCAACACACTGGGTGGGCGGTGACTGTTCTATCACTGAGATTGTGGAGTGCTTCGGGAGCAAAGTCCAAGTCAATTGCCGGTCCCGGTCTAGGACAAGAGTTGGGCCTTGTGCTTGATTAGCAATAGGCTCAGGACTCTGGGTGCGCGAATACCTGCTTGGTGACTCCGGATGTGTGTAGCTCCGGCAGGGATGGCCAAGGCCCGTCTGCGACAATCCGTCCCTGCCTTGCCAGTAATATGGCTCCCGTTCCTTAACGTATTATGCGGAGGGGGAGGAGAAGCTGCGGAAATTCTTGGGCGATCCTTTCCAATGCTCGCTACACTTTTAGAAGGTCTGTGACGAGGGTGACGACATCGTTGCACCTTAGCGGCGGCTTCTCTGTGCGTGGAATTGCCTCTTGCCATTTGTTTGAGTATCGGCCGTTCCCTTTTCAGGCGAGGACAATCGTTTGAAGCAGCGTCATGAGGGCCGCGGCAGTTGGCTCACTTAAGGACTGTTGCCCGGCAGGCATCGCCGCTGTGTGGCTGAGTACACCGTCGGCACATGATGGAGAAATTGCACACACTACTCACGTGTCCTATCTTCATGCTTTTCCGGCACTGGAGAGGCTCCGGGACGAAAAGCCTAACCACGTGCCGAAAGTGTCCAACCTTCACGTACGTTGGAATGCAGTCCCCTTGGAAGGTCAACTTGATGCACTTTGTCCTCACAACGCGCTGAGCTTGCAGTATGGCTACACCGTCGGTAGCTGGTTGAATCAAAACGGGCAGATCAGAGTCGCGGATGGCTACGTCGACGTCGTAAATTACACCTGCCGTAGTTCCACTGCCTAGAAGGACATGGAACGAACGCTGATGCCGGCGAGCGTTCTGATGTTGCTCAAACTCTCAAGCGCGTTCCGGTCCGTGACATCAATGGCGACGACATTCCTAAAACGATTCACCCTCACATCTTTAATTGCTCCCGGGACTCGAGCATCCAGGAACGCAGACGTGGCTTGCCTATTGATGTGGTTGAGATTGTCGGTGGGAGTGTCTGGCACAAACAGGACAGTGTGTGCCGATGATCATCGCTCCGTAGTAATCGTGGACGTACTCGACGACGACGAGTCCTCACATTTGCGCAGTCTCCGTTTGGCCTTCTTGCTTACGACTCTGATGAAGCCGTCGTCAGCCGAAGAGTCATCACTGGTGGCTGAGTACACTATGGTGGCCTGGCTGCTTGCGCCATTCCGGAGGCCATGACGTTTCCTCTGGGCGCCAGCGGCTGACCCAGCGCTCTGAAGTCCAACAGCGTCCACTTCCATCACCGTCACCAAAAAGAAACACTGCTTTCATTAGAATGTCGTAAACCAGGAAAAACTGAAGAGGCGAAGAGACGACGTTCTGCTCTGAAACCACTTCGTCGTCTTCTTCTAGTAGATGGGTGGGAGCAGAGACACCGTGGACCGACTGAAAAAGCTACTGCCAGCACACACGTAATTTTCTTTGTCAAACTGCTGACAAAGACTTTCATAACACTTTAGCCACAATTTTTAAAAACATCTCAGCTAGAAAACCAAAAAATAAACACAATTGTATGAAGAATACATCCAAGAGATATAATGCAAAGGATAGTGCGAAAAGTAATTGTCCTAAAAGCTGAACAGGACAAAAGGGAGAAGAGACATAGACGAGTGCGTCGTCTCTTTTCCCCTTTATCCTGCTTACTTTGGGCAATGTTTTTTTTTTAAATGTTTCACCAACTGGCTTAACAATCTGCGCGTTACTAAAGGATAAAAATTAGATAAAACTAGACCATTTAAAAAAAAACACGAATAAAAGTATACAGGGAGGAAAGTTTCAGTAAAACTGACCTTAGTTACCCGAAGACAATTATCAAGGAACTGGGAAAAAAGAAGAAACAGAAGGTGATGGTAAAACAGTACTGAAAGAGAGTCGACGAAAGGAGTCTCGTATTCAGGAATTCAGCAAGTGGGGTTGACGGCCTGCTGACGGAGAAGCTTCTTTTCCTTGAAACGAAAATCTCTCCTAAAATTGCGCGTGCGACCTTACTTTTGCATTTTTATGATATTTTTGTGTGGCTGTTGTGGCAGGCATCCATATCAGTTGCACTACTCTGCCACAAACCCGCGTTCTTTTTTGCGCTCCGTTTATCTTTATTTGATTTCTCAATAAACATCTTCCTTTCTGTCTTATGTATTGAAGTCCGCAGCTCGAGTGAATCCTAATGATCACATATGTTTGACAACCTGGCTGCTGGTTTGCCAACTGGTTGTGCACTGCGTATTTTTGTTCGAAATTTTTCAGGACGCAAACCTTTCAAAGCGTACATGACGTCGAGAACAATATCTTGTCATTATATTTACTGGCCACTTTTTGATGTTTTCGGACACATGATTAATATAGCGCATCGCTTAGGCACTGCTACTCCTGCTATTTCTTATTTTGTTTATTTAGGGTAATGCTTTGCGCACTCTTCATTGTTTGTTGGAAAGCTTCCGATAGCGAATGAATCAGGAGAGGGAAGAAGGTGCTTTCTTCTGGCATTGTACTTATGCAGACAAGGCGGTGAATGGATGTATTCGAAAATTTTGTTCGGGAACAGGTCATCACAATTAAGCATTTCACTATTTTTAAATGCACCCAGCCGCCGCGGTGGCTCTGTGGCTATGGTGCTCGGCTGCTGACCCGAAAGACGCGGGTTCGATCCCGGCCGCGGCGGTCGAATTTCGGGGGAGGCGGAATTCTAGAGGCCCGTGTACTGTGCAATGTCAGTGCACGTTAAAGAACCCCAGGTGGCCGAAATGTCCGGAGGCCTTCACTACGGCGTCCCTCATAGCCTGAGTCGCTGTGGGACGTTAAACCCTTGTAAAAAAGAAAAAAAAAGAAATGCACCCATTTGGACGGTAGCAAGACTCACCCTTTATGTATTGTTCATCCGCAAATCCGCATTGTATTATATGGAAACAGAGTCAGAGGCCTCAGCAATGTTATTCTGAACAACTTCCCAGTACGTTTGAGACATCCCAGCGCTCTTCGAGAATTATCATCCGTGATAGTGTCACGAAATATACTTGTCAGTGTTATGAACGGGATGCACACCAGCCGAAGAGGACTAAAGCGACGATTCCATCTTCCGAGATAACCACGCGGTAGTGGCAATTTCGACTGGTCGGTTGACCCCACGAGGACCTCACGAAGAAAAGGATGTACTGGAAACCTGCCTGCGGAATCTTTCCCACGCTCTTCAGGAGGGGGTGGGGGGGGGGGGGAGATGACCTTCCTTTTGTCTGCAGTTCCTCGCAAGACGCGACCGACGGTGGAGAGTCGACAGGGAAAGAAGGGTCCGGTGACTTCCAGTAAATAGCCGTGACTGACAAGAGCCATCCCGACCGCAGAGAGCCCGCCGAAGTTGTAGCCAGGGCGTCGCACCGGTGTTTTCGACGGACACGTGCTGCTTGCAGTAATGTTGCGCCACAGTGCGAAAAAGCTGCGGACTTGCGTTTCCCCCTAGCCAGTTCCCACTCGTGGACTCTGCAACGAGTGCCTCCGCGTGCTATGTGCTCTGTCACTCTTCCGATCTGTGCGTCGTGCCGCGTTGTGAAGGGGCGGAGCCTTGGTGTATTAAACGAGCTTTCTGAGTAGGAACGAACGCTCTGGGCCCTGACGACAAGGCTCATCCAGTCGCTCGACGCTATGAACTCTTAATTCTTGTTTGCTCCTTCCTGCCTAAAAATGTAAATAAGTTTCTTCAAAGTGCCAGTAAACCTGTGTGTGTTTGTTGTCCCAAAATGTCAGCCTCTATTATTCCTCATCCCTCAACAACGATACCACGCATCAGCACGGCCGGTCATGCTACCCTCTGCCCTATGGGCTCCGTGCGCTGGTATGGTGGCGCCAGCAGCGACCACATCGCCAGCGCAGCCTCGTGGCACTCGCCGCGTTAACCGGACGCTCAGTCACGGCCGGTCTCTCGAAGGGTGAGCGCGCGCCCCCCTCCATGGTGTCCCTGCGCCTTCCTCCGTGGCCGATGCGTTCGCGTCAGCCTGGCCGCATAGCAGACGCGCACTGACCGCGATGCCATTCTAAGTCAACGCCTGCTTCTCTGCTGATTTCAACGCATTGAAAGCCTTGCCGCCACCGCTGCTACGTTTAGTTTCAATTGCTTTCAGGTTGTGCCGATCACCGATTCCGAGCAACCATGATTGTGTTGCAGTCCCGACGGCACTGCAATATCCGGCAGCGTAGTTGAGCTTATTGAGATTAATTAGGTACCTTTACAGTTTGAGAAACAAGTCTCTGATTGACTCAGATAATGAAGTCAGCTATGCAGTTTACATCCACTGTGACATCCACTATGTGAATGGTCGGCTAGAATTGCGAAAAACGCAAACTTACTAAACATATCACTTGATAATGCTCTGCATCCTGCAGGATTGACCCTGCTTTACTTTATGCGTTTCCCTCAGAGAACAATGGCTCTAAGCATACAAAAAAAAAACGATGGGTTTCTTGCTAAGTATCTTCCACAGTTAGAGGACTTTCATTTCAGGAATTTCATGAATGCACCATTTACATGAATTATTTTGGTCGTATTTTTCTTTTGGTAAATACTTAACTCTTGAAAGGCCGCCGCGGTGGCTCAGTGGTTATGGTGCTCAGCTGCTGACTCAAATGACCGGTTCAACCCTGGTGGCGGCGGTCGCATTTCGATGAAGGCAAAATTCTAGCGGCCCGCGTACTGCCCTATGTCAGTGCACGTTAAAGAACCCCAAGTGGTTGAAATTATCTGGAGCCTCCTACTGTGGCGCCCCTTATAGTCTGAGTTTCATTGAGACGATAAAACCCCATTAAAATCAAAAGATTAATTCCAGAAATTAAGGGTTTAGCGATGTTGTGAAATCTAAGATAAATATATAGGGAAATTTGAACCACTCTCTATTTTTCATTTTATTCGTCCAGAACAGGATTTGAGATCTCAGAAATGCAACACATAAAGATACAAACTTTTAAACCACTGTAGGAGCTGATTGGTTTTTGGTTTTTAGGGGGTTTAACGTCCCAAAGCGATTCAGGCTATGAGGGACGCCGTAGTGAAGGGCTCCGGATATTTCGACCACCTGGGGTTCTTTAACGTGCACCGACATCGCACTGCACACGGGCCTCTAGAATTTCGCCTCCATCGACATTCGACCGCCGCGGCCGAGATCGAACCCGCGTCTTTCGGGCCAGCAGCCGAGCGCCATAACCACTCAGCCACCGCGGCGGCACTGTAGGAAATGAAATGATGCAAATACATACGCAAAAGCTTAGGTGAAACAATGTGAAAAACGACATAAGCACTCTAAGAAGTACCACGTCGCTCCCACAGTATACACACACGCAGGAAAAAAAAACTAGAAACAAAATTTACTCGCTGAACCACAGAGGAGCATAACAAACGAAGACTTAAACTTCAGATGCTAGCTCCAAGAACTTCACCGCAGACCATTTCCTGTGACTGACCAAGCGCATTCCTTCCCTCTACATAAAGACATAAGCAACTCCTACCATTGATGACACGTGCAAAACACCCCAGTCAGTGTAAACCCTTTCCCAGTTCACACTCATTAATTTAATTCCACAGTGCACTCATATCCAGCAGACCCTCTGAGCATGAGCGAGCATGCACGATGTCCAAGAAAAGCGTTAAAGTGAACCCGGTACCTTCACTGCAGTGTTTTTATAGATGTTATGACATTGGTAAACACAGCAGTTGGTCGAGCACCCATAATTATCCAAGTTTGTTTTCGCCTTAGGAGGAAAAACCTCGCCGCTCGCCTCGCTCACTGCAAACTAAACCAGATAGCTGCGTTAGCTGCGTCCGCCTTTCGCCACCACTGTTAACCAGGTGGCGCCACTCGCGCGGGTCCTATAACGGAGCCTATAAAAACGGGTGCCATCGGTGGGGCAGAAGCGAGTTATAACATTAGTAAATTCTTGAAATTTCAAAAACTCTTCTACATATCTAAACATTTTAATGGCATGTGAGTTACTATCGCCGGATAGGCTTTTGAATTGGTTACGTTGGCGTTGCTTACACGCTTTGTTTTTCGTAGTGCGCCACTCCACATACGCTGGCACGTATCAGAGGCCCGGAATGGCATATACTGTTGTATCTGCAGGTTCATAGGAAAGAAAAGGACATGAAACACGGAAAGCAAGATCTACCCAACCCAGAAGCTGCGCGAAGGGATTCCGCAGTGTATGGGCGATGGCCACGTGGTTGAGGGCACCAGCACCGTTTGCGCCCCACTTCCTTGCCTTCCGTGAGGACTCGCGCTTTCCCGAGGGACAGGCCCGCGGTCGTGCGCCGAGTGCCACCGCGCGTGACCATTCGGGAGCAACACGCCGGTGGCGCGAGACACGCGTGCAGCCGACCAGCTGGGGCAGAGCAGGGGGAGCCTCCCTCCGACTGCACGCAGTGGCCGGAGAGGGGCTCACGAGTCGACGACAGTCGTCCGCCGGAGCGTGCCTCTCCCACGGCCGTCCGTTCCGAACACGGCGCGTAATCAGCCGCCGAGCAAAAGAACGCGCAAACTGCGGCCTTTGTCCGCGCACCGGAGCGCGGTGAAATCTTTAATCACGGCTGCCGCCGCAGGTGTTGTGCTCGGCCGAAGCTCCCCCAGGAGGAGACACGGCCGCCGCGACAGTCATTAGCATGCAGCAGCGCCCGCACGGCGAACCCCTTCGCACCGCGGCAGAAAATACGCCCGGGTGCCGATCGGGGCCGACATGCAGCCGTGTGATCGAGCCGTCGCAGTCGCGCCGGGCTTTCTCTGTTCCCCACTCTCCTGCGCCGCCGACTTATTATTTCACCTGAGCTGCGCCAGGGAGGGCGTTCCTTTTTGGGACCTGCTCTCGCGCTTAGGGGGAGGATATTTTCTCCACCAGTGTGCGCCTGTGTGTGCGTGGGCGAGACGAAGAAAAATCGTACCCCTCTGGCGCTAATAAATCATTGCCCGCAAGCAATCTTTACAGATATTGAGCTTAATAACTCCTCGCTAGTGGGCCGATTTTATCAGTGCAAAATGCATCGCATATTTAAGCCCTTAGCGCCTTGCGTTTTGGAGAGCAAAAAAAAAAAAAACGAGCGCATTCAGACAGCATGGGAGGGAGTATTTATGCGCGTCACATCAGTTTGAAGAGGGCTAGTGCTCTAAGGAAACCTATCCCTCCTCTTTATTTGAATGTGATTACTGCAGATGTGAGAAAATTAGTAATGCATATTATGAGCCTAGGTTAACCACTGCATTTGCAAAAGAGCGTCATACGTTTTCTTTGTTGTAAACTACATCGACCCACTGGCACATGTGCTATGTGACTGATCATTTCGATGTGCCTAAAAAACTTGTAATATTGCAGGACCCACATCCAGGCGCGGCATTGAAAGGTGTTGGATGTTTAACCCCCTATGTTGTGCATTACGGAAGCCAACAGTCACCGAAACCAAGGAGTGTCGAGTATGTCTTTTTTGTTTATTTGTGGTGTTCATCAAGTGGAGATTAATAAGGTGAGTATCTTTAAAGATAACTGATTTGAAGCAGAAGAACAAACAACCATATGCCGCCGCTGGGATCCGAACCCACGACCTCCAAATTTCGCGACCGGTGCTCCACCAACTGAGCTACGGCGACGGCTGTCCAATCTGCTGCTTGCGGGGGTATTTATGTGTAGTGTAAGCGAACCTTGAGAGTGGTCACAAGCGCCACCCTCATCCATAGCGGCGGACGTAGTGGGTCCCGTACTACCGCGAATGCCCCGTAAGAACGTGATCGATTGGTCACGCGCGCTCGCTCTTGGCGGGGGGGGGGGGGGGGGGGGGGGGGGATAACTCATCGTGCTGGATAAACCATCAGTATCAATTCAGTTGTTGCCTACAACATATTTGAATCTATGCATAAAATGAAGCGCATAACAAAAAGTTTACCTCACCTCTCAACGACTTGCAAGAATTCCCTTTAGAGATCCGAGGTACATCAAAGGCTAATGGGCGTCATTTGAAACGGTCGCTTTCTGTTGTCCGGATAGATATATTATGAATGTAGGAATACATGAGGTAATACATGCACTCAGCGAAGCATCGCCGAGGCCGAGGTATCGTTTCGGCCTCACCAGAGTTCTATCTGTGCTGTATTTATGTTCTAATTACTGCCGGCTGGAACACACTCGTAGAAGCATAACAAAGCGCAAATGAAACTCTCGACGCATGTGTAAATAGTGTAGTGCACAACTGCACTCCGATGCATACTGCGTAGTAAATAAAGCTGATGTAACAAACTTCTGCTCAAAGCATTTGCTATTGAAAAGTCTTATTGAAACCTCTGACGTTTTGTGTCACAAGTTTCTAAAGCATCTTCGGCAATCCTGAATGTTGGAATGTTTGCAGGCGCAGCAGTGCAAAGAAACCTTCAGCTTTATTCTTGCACCTAAGGATCGCATAATATCCGGTTTGTTTACATGTAAACTGCGGCCCTTGTTCGTGATGAAATTAAGTGCGTAATGTGCTCCAAAAATGTGCTACAGGAAGTGTTCACTGGAATCAGTATTTATTGATGTTCTTTATAAAACCGTCATGTATGGTCATTGCTTTTGTTATGCGACTGACCGTTTTACTATCCGAGTATCTGAAAGATGTTGCCTGCCCTTGCTGGTGATCTTCACACTATTTTTTTTTACACATGCGATACTTCTGAAGTTCAAATCCGTTCTCGTGCCTCGCTGCCACTTTTGTTTCTGTAGCGAGGAGAAAACTCTTATCACGGTTGGTTAGTCGAAATGCGAGGCCCGAGCACGGTTCAAAAACAATTGCCAGCAAGATCAGCTTTGAGCGAGTGGACGTGACGAGAAAGTGGGGGCCAGACGGTCGTATCATAAAATTATGAAACAAAAATGCGGTTATTTTACAGCATTTGATTGCACTACAACATAAAATTATTTGTTGACTATTAACAAAATTCAGGAATCGCACTGAAAATAATAAATGTTTTCATTAACTTTACTTCAACGTGTCTTTTGCGCCCTCTTGCCTTTTTACGTCATTATGGCCTTCATATTGCTACCACCGCTTTCCAGGTCACGTTCCTGTCTAAGTTGTGGTTTGCAGAACTTATCAGCTAAACAGAAATCATAAATTCGATCCAGTCGCGATGAAATGTATCGGTTGTGAAGGTTTCGTCTTGCACTGTGGTTGCTTTTAAGTCTCGGCAGCTTTGTAGCTTTAATGTCCCAATGTTTTCCTCCCGGCGCCTTTGTTAGATTTCAGTGTGTTTCCCATTGAAACTGGGTCTTGTTGGCGCGCCGTAGCGACAGGCGCCAGTTATGGCTGGTCCTCCTTCACTTAATTCGAAAAATATTGCCACCCGATTCCGGTGCGCACGTCCGCCAGAGGTTGCTTCAACTGAGATCTCGAGCAAAAAGGCTGGCGTGGGGTGAAAGGCAATCATCCACGAGAATGATGACCTGAGGCTGCAAACATGGTTAACTCGTAAGAGCAATAATTAAGCCGCGCCAAAAACATGCGTTTCCCAGACGTCACTTTTTACTTCACTTCCGGCGCAATTAACTAGCCGCCACCAACCGAGGGACGCTCATGTATCTCATGCGCCGCGAGTTTTTAGACGTGTGGGTTTCCATGGAAGCTTCGCACCTTGGTCAAGGAGTGAGCAAACTCCCTTTGCCTTTCCTCGCGGGAAAACCTTCCAACTGCCCAAAAAGAAAATTAAAAATTGTTTAACGCGAAAGCGTGCGCTGCTTTAAAGGTAAACGGCTGCCAGGCACCAAAACGAACGAGTGCCGCCGAACAAGCAAGAAAGCAGAGAATCGCAACTCTAGCTTCTGCTTGCTTGTCGTGAACGCTTGCCTCTCTCTACGCAATACTCTCTGCTGGCGATTCGGGGTTTTAACGCCTCAAAGTAACTGGCATTATACCCGAACCAAGAACTTGTACTTCGTGATGGCGTCTCCCGCAGATTAGCCATTCGAACAAAGATGTTACCAACCTAGCGACTTTCGTTGCGCTGAGGGAAACGCATCTTTTATCCTGAGTTCGTGGAAACAGGCGTTTCAGCCTCGCGAACCCCCCCCCCCCCCCCCCCCCCCCCCTCCCCCGGCTCATAGGAGCGAGCAAATCACGTTGGCAGCGCGAACGCGGCTACGGCATAATTTGGCCGAAACGAGACAGCGACGGGATCTCGGAAAAGCGCGCAGGAGGTTCACTAGCGAGCTGCGGCGCAACAGTGCCACCACAGCGTGCATACTGATCGCCGCCGGGCCGTTTCCCAACGGGCCAGTATCTCTCGCACGTGCGCATGAGCGCACGCACGGCTCCCCGTGTAAGCTCCAGTGTATACATTGGTTTTCAGATTACCGCGCAAACTTGTTCGGTAGAAGAGAACGGGAGTATGGAAGGGGGGGGGGGGGGTTAGTGCTTGGAATGAGTTGTTGCTTCGCTGCTGGACGACGGAGGCGAGCAACATCGGGGGCGGCGCTCGCGTCCGCATTAGCGGGGCTTCGTTGCGCGCGCGTCTACCGCGCCTCGGTAACAGATGGCGGCGCGGCGCTCTGGAGTTGAACACCTCATTAGGAACTCTAAGAACACTTCCGATCGGCACGTGGCCTACCGCAAACAAGAAGGGCGAAGTTTGGCAGCGCCTCGGTAATGCAGCGCAGATGGCGAGGTGCGCAAACGGCGCGCAGCCGCCAGCGGCGAGTTATAGCAACAGTGCGACCGGGCCAACGGGGCCCAAAAGCAAGACCGCAGCTAAAGGACGCACTAGTGAGGCGCATGCGCAACGGTCAGCCTCGCCCTGGCTCCCGAAGTGGCTAATCCGGCACGTACGTCGGGCGGCTGCGCCGTGGTCTCCGCGGTGGGCCGCTTCGATCGGGCTCACTGTAGGCTTCGCATGGCTTCTCTGTTTGCTTTGTTTTCTTCCTTTGCTATACTCCTTTCCGAAAGCGGAAGCTCACGCATATCGAAAGCCGTATGAGGGGGGGAAAAATGTGCTCAGAAATACCGCAAGGAGGCGGGCTGTAAGATATAAAAGAAATATGCGGGAATAAAAATCTTCCGCCGCCCACGCTCATAGGAAAGGCATAAAATATCGCGGAAACTTTCCCTGGCGAGGCGAGCGTGCCCAGAAGCCGGGAAATCGCCCGCGTTCAGGCGCCATCCTCGTTTTCCGACCGCCGCGTGCGATCACTTTAAGCGACGGCGGATCTGCACCGAGTGTCTGCGCCAAAGGCGCGAGGGAGAGGGAAGTCAGGAGAGAAGAGGCGCGCGGGATCGGCATTCGCCTCTGGTGCCAAGATCGTCCAACGTGTATATATATATATATATATATATATATATATATATATATATATATATATATATATATATATATATATATATATATATATATATATATATATATATATATATATATATATATATATATATATATATATATATATATATAGTGAGAGAGAGAGAGAGAGAGAGAGAAACGTGGACGAAGGATGCGGCGGCCTTCAAGATAACAGCTTATAGGCCGAAAGAATGACGCTGACATCTGAGGCCGACTCATTTGACACCCGCCGCATAAGTTCAGGAGCAGGGCGGCTATTTTTTGACGTGTTTTTTATTTTCTCTATATCGTGCGGATTAAGGCGTCTTTTCCACTTTTTTCGGAGACCATCTTTTCCATCATACGCTGCCTCGACTTCCCTTTTGGACGCATTTGTGTCCCTTACAAAAATGACTTTTGAGCTTCAGTTAACGCCATGTTGACCTCATGTTGAATCAACTGGAAACCAACATGAACCCAATATATGTTGAGCCTGCTCAACATCTGCTAAACAAAATTTTGGTTGGTTATACTCAAGATAGTCTATATCGGAGAATTTAAGCTTATTTTCAGCTTTAAAAGCTTTTACAGAGCATACAAATCCTAAATTTAGGCCCATATGTGCATTCGTTCAAAACATGTAAATGGACTCCTTTCAGAAAGTATTCGATGTGACAAGTACTACTCTGCATTGCGTATTTCGAAACATTAGGGGCACGATCTCAAATACATGACAAATTACGCGAAAATTGAATATGTTGTGATAGTTATAAGCACTCTGTTATCATGACAATGTTCTGTGCTAACACGTACGTTAAATCATCTAACTGTTCATAATGAGCGGGTTTATCCGATAGAGATAATATCTTGTTTCTTGCATATGTAGCTAGTTCTTGGTTTTCAAAATTCTAGCTAACTGCTATTCAGATATTGTAATGGCAAGCCTTGAATGCTTTAATTTTAGTTAAGCTAAGACTGCGCGAATAGGACAAGGGCAAGGGTCAAAGAAACGATTATAACATCACGCGTGCGCTGGCGCAGTGTTCGTTTCCTTGCCTCCTCTCCATGTTCTACTCGCCCAGTCTTACGTTTCCACGAAATGAACCAACCAGTTCGTAAGTACGTTCCATTCTGGCTTTAATTCTGTGTTCGGCTGTTCTTTTGGAGGCTCTGTGAGCCGCAAATTACCAGGGGTTGGCTGATGATGATGATGATGATGATGATGATGACGATGGTGTGAAAAACAATGTCTTATGGTCGCCAGGGAAATAAAGCAGATCACGCATGCTCTACTTGCACGATCTCTTAGCATCTTCTGCATCACGATAGCAAGTGAGCAAAGTCAGCAGGCGTTTGATCATAGCCATGGCGATTTCAACAAAATTATTGATGAACGGAGTCAACATATTAATTGTTGAGTAATTTCTGTTGAATTTATGGTGAATCGTGTTGAATCGTGGCAGTCGTGTCTAAGCCTAACTAAATGAAATCAGGACTAACTTTGACATGCGTCATGTAAACAGAGCCTTAACACTTTATGCATACTAAGAACGCATGCAGCCCCTGATAAGACTCCAGTAAACCGCTCA